>NW_015537957.1:814292-834189 GCF_001515605.1 Sinocyclocheilus anshuiensis
GAAAGTGAAAGTAAAACGCGATCGTGCATTCGAAAGCCATTTCAATGCCCCGCATATTAATATGATTCCCTGATGTCCGCATTTTATATACAGTATAATTACCCAACGATATAACTGCGAGAGACAGTATTGAAATATATATTTTCCCTGTGTTTCCTTCCTGCTGTGTGAGCTACTGAAATGAGCCGCACTGCGAAACAGCCAATCAGAGCAGAGCTCAACATTATTATTCATGATCCTTCCAAATAAGGTAAAAACAGACCATTTCATTCTAGGGACAAATCCTAGGGTTGTAAATGGACATGTAAAACCATTTCTGGATATTTTTTGCCCTTATCTAAGCCACATACCTTCTATATAGATATCACAGAACAATTTAAAATATTGTATCAATGCATTCTATGGCACCTTTAAGATTTTAAAATGACGCTGCAGAGCATGACGTCCTATGACGACAGTTGCAGAATCCGAAGAAATTTTGCATGCTCCAAACCTAGTGTGACTGCAGCTTTATGCTTCATCACTTTATTGAAAATTTTAAGTATTAATTTTTATGTTTAAAAATAAATTAGCATATATAGAAATGTATATAAGAAATGTACATAAGCCAACTTTTTAAAGGGGGCCTATTATGCTTTTTTTATTTATTTATTTTTTTACATTTTGCACTTCCTTTCGTGCATACCCAGATATTACACGTACGTCTGCAAGATGTCTGTTAAAGATCACTTGATCTGGAAAGCATCTGCTGTGTACAAACATCTGACAGACGTCTGTAAGATGTCCGTTTTACATACACTTTAAATCATAAACATCTTAAAGACATCTAATAGACGTCTATTTGATGTCTGAAAGGAAACGTCCTATAGATGTATTGCAGATGAGCAAACACTCTAAAAAATACGTCATGCATATGTAAATGCAGACGTCAAATAGACATCCCCGTGATGTACGTATGCTATCAGGGTAATGTTGCTGTTTGTGCATGAAAAAGATCTGCAAAGTTACTAAGCGCAAAATCCACTCTAAAGGGAGTTATTCTCTAGGCCTATATCAGTAAGCAACTTTCGGGAATGTGCATGTCACAATGTTAAATAATTTAATTCCTGCCCAAGACATGCACAAAATAATAAGAGGGGGTGAGGCCTGGTTGAGTTGGGTTAGTAGTGTGTTGTCACCATGAGACACCATTTCACAGATCTAAGGTACTGATACACATGCAGCTATTTACAACCGACTGTGTTTATGTGAACTTTGTTTTGGACATAACCTTGTGTGTATTTGACAGTTGACATGAGAGAGCCAACTTTCTGTGCTCTCAGAAAACCGTATATCAGAAGTTTAAAATGACAAGGCTTTTAAGACACGTAATAATTTTTTTTATGATGATGAAGAACTGCAGTGTCACGCACAATAGAAATGATATTCAAAAACAAACAGAGGCACAAGATGTGATCCTCTTCTGGAAAGAGGTCAGGGAGCAGCAGCTCATTTGCATTTAAAGAGACATACATGAAAACTGTGCGATTTTGTTTCCACCCATAAAGGGGCATTTTCAGCATGATATAATAAATTATCTGTGGTGTATTTTGAGGTAAAACTTCCCAGACACATTCTGGGACACCTGAGACTTGATAGGATCCCTGTAAAAGTATTCAGTCTTAATGTTTGTACTGTGTAATGTTATGCAACCTTACTGCAGCTTTACTGGCACATTGAATAAACAGCAATCATTCAATATGCTTCCATGGACAAATCCTAGAATATCATGAACTTTCCAAACTAATACACTAACTTATCATCAATGAAAGTAGTAAAAATAGTAGTGAAGGTAGTAAAAAATGCCCTTATTCTCTTCCTCATGGTGTGGTTCACTGGTAATTAAAGTTAGTGCTTTATTCTTAATAACTACCCTATATTTATTTATAACAAATATATAACACACCATTGCATGCACCATATGCATTTAGACACTTAAGTTTGACATTTCTTACTCCGTCCATGCAATGTACAGGTAGAGCTTCATATTACAAGTAGCAAACCACTTCATTAGGTCTTTAAACATGAGATGATTATAATACAAAGCCTGAAATAACCCGTTATTTTTGTAAAATGGAAATATGATTAAAAAACACAAATGTTAAACTGAGACTATTTACTACAATTTCATTTATTAACATCTGACAATGGCTAATGTGTGTCTGTGTTCATTGAGAAATACATTAATCATAAATGTTTTTTTAAATATCATACATGCAACTTATATTAAAGTAAAATGCATTGTTTACATGAATAAGTGTAATGTCATTTATTTTATGATAATGTCTCTAGTGTTATCACTACACAAGAACAAAGAAATACTAATATGAGCTCAGTACCCTTTTAAAAGGATGGTATCTGATGGTAATACAATGGTACATATAGCATGATAGGCCTACTGGAATTTATGTACCATAATATTTACATTTATGATACTTGTGCTGTGGTGCTGTGTTGTATGTGACGTATAATGTGAAGTGTGAAGAGTGTAGGTGAGTGTATCTTTGGAAACATAGTAATAAAAATGGTTGGGTTGTGGTTACGATCTAAGGTGCCCCCTGCTTCCCACCCACCTTGCAGGCTGTGGCCTACTTCCAGCTTCAGGAGGTGCCCTGGGGGCCCTGACCAAAATCTAACCCCCAAAATCTAATCTAAACTAAGGCCCCGATCACACCGAACACTCGCGTCTGAAAACGCGAGGCGCGCCGCACTGCCTTTTTTTTGTGACTTTTAAAAAAAAGAGCAATGCGCTGCGTTTTTATGTTGCTAGGCAACCACCAAATCAACTGTCCTGTCAGTCTAATCAAAGGATTATAGTGCGAGCGCTCAAAAATCTTTGGTTTTTGCTGTTAAGTAAACTGTCATGTTACCAGAAACCTTCAAAAATACAGCTCCGGGTAGCCCGCGACAGACACCAAAAGTTTCTCCTCCATCAATGCAGTTTCCGGCCTTTCTAAGAAACGGTAAACGTTCGTCACCTAGTCTCAGCCTCAGACGTCACGCCCACAGACCGTTGGCTGAACGTCTGATGCATATGGCACACAAAAGTGGAAACACTTCAGGAGTTTCGAAGTCGTCATAGGATTGATTGAATTATACAGGATTTCCGGGAGACTTGTGTGTCGCGTTCTATAAGGTTCCGCCTGAAAAACAAAGATGCCGTGACGCCAAACCCCCTCACGAAAGAAGAAAGCCGTCGTGTTTACAACTGTGACGATGAGCGCTTATCAGGATCAACTAAACGATGGATTTTCAAAAGTATGTGAAATATTTAAAGTTCGTGGCACAGAATCTTTAAAATACGTCCAAGAGTTTTACACACCGGTCTGTTATTGTGGCGACATTTCCACGCCCCGAAACGTGACGCTGAAACTAAACGAACTGTGATTGGTTGTTTGACATGTCGGTCAAATGGCCTCATGGGCGGGCCTTGGCCAATGAAAGCTGCCATGGATTCCAGACCTTCAGCCGTCAGTCTGAAGGTCTGGCTATGCGAGACTATTCGTCACCACAACGGAAGGCCCGCCTCTCCATTCATTCGATTGGACAATGGAAAAAAACATGAATGACGTCGGGCGCTTTTCTGCTCAGAGTTGCTTTTTTTCAACTTCAGGCGCTCAGAGCGCTCCTGCAAAAACGCGAGGCGCAGCGGGCGGCGAAAACGCGAGGTGCACAGGGCGCATAAACAGCGCGCAGAACGCTCACTGCCAACTGAAAACAATTTTAAAAAGGCGCCTCTCACTGCAAAAAATCTCACTGATTCATAAATAAACAAATAAATAAATAAAAAGAAAGTGTTGTATGTAACTCAAAAGTATGTGTCAGGACGCTCGTACACAGCGGTGGTGACCAAAAATGAACCCCTGTGAATTTGGTGTGCTTAGCGAGATTTAGATTCAGATTCATGAAATTCGCGAAATGAATCATTCAGACCTATTTGCGAACTGGTTTGACAGATTCAAAGTAACCAAGCTGAATCGAAAAAGGCTGAATTGGGATCAGTGTCATATCACTGTGCTACAGTGTTTAAACACTCAACAGTGCCGGATTCCTTACAGTCATTCATGAGCTCTACTGAGAGCTGCCAGATGGTCCTCACTGCAGAACACAAGATCCAGGGGGCGTGGTTGGATCCAAATCCAACTCCTCCCACCTTACATATACCTAAACCTACCCGTCTCCATCCCCTGATCCCTAAACCCACCCATCTCCACCCCTAAACCTACCATCTCCACCCCCTAGATGTGGATCTAACCCCGCCCCCTGGATCTTTGTTCTGCAGTGAGGGGCTACTGAGAGCTGCCTGCAGGAACCAGTGTCATACCAAATATGACCTCTAGGAGTAGCTGTTGGTGATGCTGATCAAGTAATGATATAACTGCATATATTTCATAACATAAGTTTGTAAACATTACATTGACTTATTGCATTGACTATGCCATAATAACTTTCTGTTGTAAAAAGTTTTTTACACTGCCATTCAAAGGTTTGGAGTCAGCAAGATTTTAAAAATGTGTTTTAAAAGTCTTTAATGCTCACCAAGGCAGCATTTGTTTGGTTAAAAATACAGTTTAAAAATAACGTTTTTTTATTTGTATATACAGTGGGTACGGAAAGTATTCAGACCCCCTTAAATTTTTCACTCTTTGTTATATTGCAGCCAAATATTTCTTGAACACCAAATTGTTATATTAAAGGGGTCATATGATGCTGCTAAAAGTAACATTATTTTGTGTATTTGGTGTAATGAAATGTGGTTATGTGGTTTAAAGTAAAAAAAAACACATTTTCAACAATGTACATTTTTGTTTCTCCTCTATGCCCCGCCTTTTTGAAACATGTCGATTTTTACAAAGCTCATCAGTCTGAAAAAGCAAGGTGTGCTGTGATTGGCCAGCTATCCAGTGCAATGTGATTGGCCGAATACCTCAAGCATGTTGCGGAAATGTTACATCCCTCACCATACCGTTGTATTCCCTCAGCGACCAGCACGGATCAGCTCTAGGCATGACGAAGCGGATATCATCCTCTTTTGGAAGACCAAACACTCCAAAGAGAAAGGAGAACTTGAAATCGCATCATATGACCCCTTTAAATGCAAGGAATAAAATTCCTGTGCTGCAAAGCTGAATTTTCAGCATCATTACTCCAGTCTTCAGTGAGTACGTTTACAAGGACAACAATAATCCGATTTTAACACGATTAAGACAATACTCTGATTAAGAATCTACCATGTAAACTGAGATTTTTGATTACCTTAATCCGGCTAAAGTCATAATCGAAGTAAACACTAATCGAATTAAGACGTGGAGTATTCCTATTTTAGTTGCATTATTGAAGTGAAGTATAGACATGTACACAACTTATTTAGTTGCATTATTGAAGTGCAGTATAGACATGTACACACCTTAATCACACTATTATCATCGTGTAGGACTTTTCACCACATTTTGCGACAGGATACACACACGGCTGTAGTCAGCCATTTGATGGCAAACAAAAGAGCATGACTTCAACAACGCCGTCGTCTGTTTGCACATATAGCATGACAAATAATTAACTGCACTTGAAGCTTTCAGTAAATTAAAAATGAAAAACCCGAAACTGTATATGGCATCATAACAAAGACGAACTATATGTTTTGTTTATACGTGAAATTCTGGAGGGGACGTTGGATGGCGTCGCGTGGGGACATAATGACATGTGCCATTAATCGATCTATGTACTATAAGATGTAAAACAGGAACATGAAAGAAATATTCTAAAAGCAACTCATGTAAACACCTTAATCATAATCAGTGTTGGGGAAAGTTACTTTTAAAAGTAATGCATTACAATATTGCGTTACTCCATAAAAAAAGTAACTAATTACGTTACTTAGTTACTTTTTATGGAAAGTAATGCGTTACGTTACTTTTGCGTTACTTTTTAAATCTGGACAGGGCTTGCTTGTTTGTTTTTAAAATAAAAAAAGTTATATTTTTGGCAAATATAAAAGCCTTTTCACACCAAAAGTGAAATGAATAAGCCTCAGGCTGAAGGGAAAGTAAATTATGTCCGTACAGTAGAATGCAGACGAAGAAATTTCAACACACTTCAGCAATAAACAAAGACACACAAATATTTGTCTAGAGTAATTTTTGCTTATTAGTATGATTGAACTGGATCATCGAAGGTCAGAAGCAAAGACATTGGTTAATAGAATGGGATTAAATACATAAAGGATATTTGTGTTGTTTAACATTTAATTATTGCAGGTTTGCGTCATATTCTGAGTTGCATTATTTTTATTCATTTTGAGGAATACTGAATCTATGTTTTGAGTGAGATGAATTAATGCATATTCCTATTTATTTTAGAACTACAGTAACATCTTCTGATTTCTCTCAACATGGGGACATGAGAGCTGTCAATCAATAAATTGAAAAAAAAAAAAAAGTAACGCGTTACTTATTTGAAAAAGTAACTCAGATATTCTCTTGTAAATTAAAAAGTAATGCGTTACTTTACTAGTTACTTGAAAAAAGTAGTCTGATTACGTAACTTGCGTTACTTGTAATGCGTTACCCCCAACACTGATCATAATATTGTCTTATTCAGAATAAGGTAAATAATTAGATTACTGATGTCCATGTAAACGTAGTCAGTGTCACATGATCCTTCAGAAATCAGTCTAATATGCCGATTTTCTACTCAAGAAACATTGTTATCAATGTTGAAAACAGTTGCACTGCTTCATATTTTTGTGAAAACTGTGATACGTATTTCAGGATTCTTTTATAAATGGAAAGTTCAAAACAATTTATTTTAAATGAAAAAAAAAATCTAATGTATTTACTTTTGATAAATTTTGATGAATAAAAGTATTAATTTTATTTTTTAAAAATCTTACTGACCCCAAACTTTTGAATAGTAGTATTTGTGCTGATTTTGTAGAGAATTAGTGAATTCCAATTCATTTTGAATGTGTAAAATGAAACAGTAAATGCTGTACTATTATTGGTAGCGGAAGGCACAATTCATAAATACTGAGCAAACAAACACTCACGCGCCAGGGGATGTGCAGAACTTCAATAACAGGCGTTCTAGTTCTTCATAAATCTCTAAAGATCTCTGAGGAGTTTCTCCTTATGGGCCTGCTGATCACACTAAACTGAAAAGCTCTTTCAGCCAATTAAACTGTTTCAGTCAGATTATTCCAAATCACTTCAGTCAAATTGGCCATGTTAAATATAGCATAATAAGATACTACTCCTATACTGTCTCTGCAGTATATAGTACATTTGCCAAAATTTGCAAAGCTCTCCAAATGATCTTCCGTTTCCAGTGAGACAAATGAAACAGAATTAATGTCAACCATCTATTTTAACATCTATTTGAACGGAAAGCCTAAATATGCTTCTACAAAATTGAATTATGGATGTCAACTGGATGCCAGGTCATATGCCAACAATTTAGCATTGAACATTGCCTATTATTTCTTTTACTGTTTTTGTAAATGTGTAGGCAGTATATGTGCACTGTACTGTATGTATACTGTGCAGTATTCAGTAGTAAGCTAGGATTCTGTTTTCCACACAGCTGTACATTCAGCTGTTTTATCTTCTCTCTCACACACACACAGACACACACTATCATACACACACTCTCTGTCTCTCTCTCTGCTGCCTGTCATCCAAATTTGGAAGCAGCATTTGTGTGGTTTCCAAGGTGCCGGTCTGGAGTGGCTCTCAGATTGCCGTATTGGGACTGAAGGGCGTCTGAAGTGTCCAAACAGCCAGTGATGTGTGTGTTTTGTGCTGATCAGGGGCCAGATGGATCTGTGCAGGGCTGAGTGTTATCGTATCTTCCCTGCAGTTTTCTTCCACTCATGTAGTGCTCAGATGGTGGTAGAAAGATAGAAATTCAGACACAAGAAGACGGTAAGGGTGCTGGGATTATTTTTTAAATCTGTTATCTGCCTTTCCAGTTTGCTTTTCTTACTGACAACTCTGTAGATGGGCACCAGTATAGTTCTTTTTATTGGAACTGTAACATAAGTAAGAATTAATGCATATTTTTTCATAATCAAGTCAATTAGAGTACATTGAATTCTGTGATAATGCAGCAAGTTTTAATGTTTCTTGGTGACATAAACAAACTACAGTTACACTGCATCTCCACCGGCCACGGGTGGTGTGTTGTGACCCTTTAAAATTAAACTGTTAGTGTCCTTCAGTGTATAAACAAATGCTAACATATTTACAGTATAAGACTTACAGTTGTAGCCCAGCAGGCAACTGTGCAGCACCACAAATAAATGTTTAAAACATGTAACTGTCACACTGTTTGGAAAGTATATAACACTCTGTCTGTGTTAGCATGAGACTCGTGACAAAACTGCTTATCGTACCAACCTTGCCAGCCTACTATTGTATGCTATGTTATATCCAATCTCTCAATGTCATGACCAGCTAATAAAAGTAATAGCCCTAAATAAGGTTAGACACCATATTAAATTTAATGTGGATGAAAACGAGACTGTGAGGGAAAGATATATGGTCTTTACAATGGCACTCACAGATCCTAGATTATGTAATTTTCACAAAGTACTTTTAAAACTGTTTGATGGAGTTTTTGTATGACATTTAATTAGCTGAACAGTTGGTATGTTGTTAAACAACAGTCTACAGTAAACATCCATTGAACGCACTGTATTTCGTTTTCATTCCAGTCAAAAATTAATATAAAGTCTATCCACATTACTATTTTTTTAATTGTATGTGCAAGGACACAAGGAGGGACAACTATCCACAAAACACGTTTTACATGCTGAGTTCAGCGAACTGTCTGAATGTCTGTAAAACATAACTAGAAGATCACCAACCTTGAATAACAGTCTCGACTCAAAAGCATGTGTGTCAGCTCTTTTCCAAAACCTAGTGAGCTGCCTTACTGTCTAATGCCTGTATAAACATCTTCTTTCTAAGGCAGTATCCTAATTGAAATAGAGGCTTCTAAGTGACTAATTTGAAACCATATTGATAGGCAGCAACTCTGTCATACAAATAGCACATCTTGACTTAAAGCACACAGAAGCACAAACTCAATTCACAATTGAGTTCAGATTTCAGTACACTCTGAAATTAGCATGTTGCTAAGCTTATGCTTTGAATCTCTTGTAACCATAAAATACACAAATATTGAGTAAAATAGTTCATTTTATATACTTTATTCTTATTTGTATATTTTGGTGTTTGGTGTTAATTATGTTTTAATGATTATATCTTGGATTTATTTCACTGCTCATCATAAGGCATAGTGCGATTGCCTTCTCTGTGCAGTATACATGTACACTATCATGCCAACCCTTGTGAGAAAGAAGTATGCTTAATTGTATTGAATGTGCACTTGTACTTCAAAACTTAACAGTGTGTGTGTGTGTGTGTGTGTAGAGAAATACTGAAATAAAAGGCCACTTAAGTGTACTTTTTGATGACTGTTTTTTTCAACACTCATTAATTACACATAGGTCTACTTTGTAATAATGTAAAATTAAACTTTTGTACTTAAAAGTACATTTTAAATCATTATGTTTTAATACATGTTTGTCATGATTTAAAGTATGCTTATTTTGATGTGTTGACTAACATACTAAAGCACATGTAAAGTACTTGATTATAATTTCTACTGTAGTGTTATTTGATATTTTTATGTAATACATTCGCATGCACTACATTGCAACTTCATAATTTCAAACGTGTGATTACAAACATATTTAAATACAATAACATACAAACTGACAAAAATGACATATATTTTAGTTTATCATAAATGCTTGTCAGTGCACCATATTTCAATAGACAATAGAATTATGAAATTACATGGCCTACTTAAATGTATCAAAAAGCACTTTAAAGTTCAGCTAATTGCATTTAATATATAAATTGAAACTATAATTTTGCAATTTAAATGAATTCCAATTAACATGCAATTAAGTGCCCCAAAATATTACATTTAGCTCACACTGAGGTATATTCTTTAATTGTAGTTATATTATATTTTATTTTTTGGTAAAAAATACTCTTTTTAAAAGTGTGTGTACTTCTTTTTGTGTTAATGTGTAATCCACTTTGAAGGCCTCTAGATTTTGTTCCCTACGGTATTGCGGGGGTCGACAGGTATCCAGGTACCATCGCTCTCACCACGGTGATGATGGTCATCTGAATAATAAATGAAGCACATACCTGTGGTACAGAGTCGACATCTGCTCACTGCAACCCGAGAAAGAGTGAATGTCATACTAGCTATTCTCTAGGGGTCTGGAAGTGTCTTGTTTAATCTTTGCTTCCTCGCCGTCTCTGATGAGGAGCGTTAGAGTCAGTGTTGGAGAAAGTGTCCCTCTGAAGGATGCAGATGTACTAGGTTTGACCTGTTCTGCTTCTCTCTGCCCGCAGGACCGCTGCCTGAACCTGTGGTCAACGGAGACATGGAGGACAAGGTACGACAACAACTCAGATGATAGAATACTAGCAGGCTGCATTAAAGGAATAGTTCATCCAAAAATTTAAAAATGAGTTTCTTTCTTCTGTTGAACATAAAAGAAGATATTTTGAAGAATGTTCATAGTCCATAGTATGGAAGAAAATACTATGGAAGTCAATGTATGGAAGGCAACTGTTTTATTTTACAGACAACAGAAATGTTTTTGACATTTTTCAGAATATCTTCTTATGCATGCCACTAAAGAAAGAAAGTCATACCAGTTTGGAACAACATGAGGGTGAGTAAAGGACATAGGCGGAGCGTGTGTAAGGCCACGGGGACTTGGGGCAAAAATGGCACTAAATTGGACAAAAATGCCCCTGCACAAATAAATTAAATCTATTACGTCTGTTGATAACAAACTGAATATGAATAGACAGTGTGGATTGCGGCATTAAATTAAGATCTGCTCATGTTGCACTGTATTTCATTTTAGGCGTTTTTACAGTGTTGCACATTTTAACCAATCACACACGATTCTGTTGAGTTTAGGGATGCAATGGCCAATCAGAGGAGTTCAGATGAGTCATCGTTGAAACTCATCAGTTTTGAGTGCGTGCGCGTTCAATAACTGAATTCCGGATTCTTGCGAATTCTCTCATCATAAACAACAAAACGCAGATGTACGTACAATGTAAGTAAGAGATTAATTTCACAGTGTATACAGCTTCAGTGATTATAACGATAGTTTTGTTTTTTTGAGAGTGCTTAAACTCGTGATAGATCAATGTTAGTGATAATGTCACTTTCTATATATAATTTATTCGCTCTTTGAATAACAGTGGAAAGGAAACGTTATATAATTATCAATTTTAATCACGTTAAATACAAATTCAGTCCCATTAAACATTTGTCTTGACCCTACATGACCTTGCCTAAAAAGACGGGTTTATGATGTTAATACATTTGGCTGCTTTTAGCCTTACCCTGGAGTTGGTTCACCCTCCGCCTATAGTAAAGGATGATGAGTAAATTATGGAACTTTTGGGAGAACTATCCCTTTAATGCATTTCAAGTAAAAAGTGTGAAATATAAAGAAAATTAAGCTCAAATATGATAAAGTACGAAACTGCTAAACAACATAGAGGAAGTGATGAGGTGTTTTGCTGTCATTACCAACAAAGCCACCTATAATTGCCACTGAAATGAGTCAAAGGACATGAAAAGCTCACAGTTTCTGTTTTGTCTTCTTATAATTGTGGTTATTCTGACACAATGTGAAAACAGCATAATTAACTGGAAGAATGGTTTATTGTGATTAATATAATTGAATGCAATTATTTATTGAACAGTGGTGTCTTTTAGCATACTACTGGTGCAGCTGTCTCACAAATGCCACTAGATTAGCATTTCCACATGTGAAATACTAATTTTAGCGAGGTAGCAAGAGTAAAGTTCAAGGTAAGTTGAGGTTCTAGCCATTGGAATAAAATTAAATGAAACCTTTTTGCAGTTTTAAGGTGGCTATTGATAGATAAATGCAGACGATTCAGCAAATATTACAATGGCATCATCATTGTCACTGTTATTCATGGCCTCTTGAGGATTTTTGCTTTAATAACATTGAGCATCATATTCAAAACCTGGTTCGTTTGTAGTTATTAAATATCATTAGTTTCCATTTAATAAAAAAAGTTCTGGAATTAGATATTTTGAATCAAACTGGCTTCGAATGAAACGTCAAACAAAACAAAAATCACATTTTCAAGCCATTTCAGAGCAAGTAGAGTACAAGGATACTGAGATCTCATTTTTCCCCAGTTTTCAGCCATGTGCACTTTCCAGCTTGGGTTTCATTTGTTATCCCATGTGCTCTTTCCTAAATAAATACAGCAACTTGATTTGTTTGTGTTGACCGGTGTCTGAACCTAGGTTCTCACAGCAGAAAAAAACACTACAGCAAGTTTCTCAGAGGTCATTGGAAACCTTTGCATGTTTTGATGCCTCTTATTGAAATGTTTGCATATTGTTGTGTTTAGTGAAGTCAGCTCTCTAGACAAATATGAAGGGAAGTCTGTGGCTGTATTATATGCAATTATTTCTGATTATGCCAATGATAAGTGGTCATGAAAGAAGCCCATTAGAGGTTGAAGATCAGTCCCTATTCAGAATTTGACTGGATTAATCACTATCAGGTTTTAATGTTTTCAGTCCGGCTTATTCAAAAAGGCCTCTGTCATTAATTGAGAGTCATTTGTATTACTTTGGTCTGAAATGTGTCAGTTAGTGGCATACACTACAGATTTCTTGACTTCATGCAGTGCATGTGAAGACCAAGAAAGTGTTTTATTGACCATAATCATTAGGGATGAGTATGGACGCCTGCTTCTGCCACTGAATATAAAAAATCATAATTGTGACTTTTTATCTCACAAGTCTGACTTTTTTCTCATAATTTTGAGTTTACATCTTGCAGTTCTGACTTTTTTCTCATAATTGCGAGATATAAAGTCACATTTGTGACAAAAAAGTCAGATTTACGAGATGTTAACACGCAATTAAGAAAAAAAGTCAGAATCGTGAGATAAAAAGTCAGAATTACCTTGTTTTATTTTTATTCAGTGGCGGAAACAGGCCTCCATAGATGAGAATTGTAAAGAGTGCTGAAGTTCTGGATATATCAGTATGGCTGGGATTCAGCTGTAGACACGAAACCACAACTCTATACACAAAACTAAAATACTCAATTAAAAAATCGTATACAAATTTCAGTTCGAATTTAAACGTTTTTAAATCAAAGTACCAATACAAGAAAACCCTTGCGACTGTTTCCTAACTGTATGTTCATGCTGGTTGCCTGAACAACCAGTTAGTAAATGCACATATTACACAGGGATAGTTCACCAAAGAATAATATTAGTAACATTTTAGTATAGGGACCAATTCTCAGTATTAACTAGTTGCTTATTAGCATACCTATTATTAATATATTGGCTGTTTATTAGTATTTATAAAGTACATATTCTGCATGCCCATATTCTACATCCCTAATCCTACCCAATACCAAAACTTAACAACTACCTTACTATTAATAAGCAGAAATTTGGGAGTTTATTGAGGCAAAGGTCATAGTTAATGGTTTGTTAATAGTGAGAATTGGACCTTAAAATAAAGTGACCATCATCTCATTCCTGAACTACATTTTTTTCTTTTGCTGAACACAAAAGAAGATATGTTGGTAACCAAACAGTTTTGGTGACCATTAACTTGCAAATGACAACACGAATAACTTGTGATGCAGTGAGTCACGAACCTCTCTTGCTGAGTGAGAAAACTGAGACTGATTCAGAGTCTTTTGTACACTCTAAAAAATGCTGTGTTGAATTCAACCCAGTGCTGGGTAAAATAGGGACAAACCCAGCGGTTAGGTTAAATGTTTAACCCAACCTTCTGGGTAGTAACCCAACCGCTGGGTCAAAACAACCCAATTGCTGGGTTTGTCCCTATTTTACCCAGCACTGGGTTGTATTTAACCCAGCATTTTTTAGAGTGTATGATGCATAAAGTTGCTGCGTATGTAGAGTGATTATTTTTTAAATTGTATAAATAAATTTATAGTCAATAAATTAATTGTTAAAAATTTAATTTCGTTAATTCAGTTTAAACAATTATTGTCAGCATTTTTACTGTTTATTTTATTTTTACGGTCACACTTCAGTTTGGGGACCAATTCTCACTATTAACTAACTATTAAATTAATAGTTAGTAAGGTATTTGTTAAGTTTAGGTGTGAGGGATTAATAGGATTAATAGAATATGGTCATGCAGAATAAGAAATTAATATGTGCTTTATAAGTACTAATAAACAGCCAATATTCTAGTGTGACTTTTGCCTCAATAAACACCTAATTTGCTTCTTATTAATAGTTAGTAAGGTATTTGTTATGTTTAGGTGTGGGGGATTAATAGGATTAATAGAATATGGTCATGCAGAATAAGAAATTAATATGTACTTTATAAGTACTAATAAACAGCCAATATTCTAATAATATGTATGCTAATAAGCAACTAGTTTATAGTGAGAATTGGTCCCCAAACTAAAGTGTTACCATTTTTACATAAAAATCAAAATCCCACCCTGCTTAAAGTTGTTTCTTTTTCCACCAGGACACATTATGTGTAATATTTCTCACTTTATGCCACCACAGTGAAACATAAGGAACACAATCATGATATATCCGTACATTTTTGTGGCAGGTGCAGTTTCTCTGTGAGACAGAGACTGGCTTGTATGTGTTGCCACTAGAGACACAATGACCTGTGCTGTTTGACACTAATATGCAAGACACTGGCATACAGACAAAAATATGTATTTTATTATATATAAATATAAGAGGCAAAATACAATTCCATGGCCAGTAAGACTTATTTACGGCTACTACCTGAATTCACCATAATTTTTTGTTGACATGGACGGATCAGGTATCAGGCGTCTTCTTCGGTCACCCACTCATTGCTTGAGTTCGTAAGTTTAGAGACTTTGGGGACAGTTTCTCTAAAGAGGATTGTGGGGGAAAGTAAGAGCCTCTGGCTAATGGTTGACGTGTCAGATGTAGCTGGCAGGAGGGAATAAGGGGACGCTGTCACCTGTCAGAGGAGCAGTATTGATGCCCGGCTAATGCTGCCCACTCATACAGTTAATGAAGCTCTGTCTCCAGCAGCCTGAGGCCCACACACTGCAGCTGACACTCAGCACTTTACCAGCTCAAGTCTGACTCCTAGTGCACACAGCGAAGCACCGAGCACGAGGAGATCTGACATGTTACTGAAATGTCTGTCTGCTGTTCAGGTTAACGGAAATGTGGCCAAAGAGGTGGAGCTGAAGGATTGGAAGTTATCAATCAGTCCGTCTCCATCCAATGCATCCTCCAACACCTCCCTCACGACTCCGCCCCCTGAGGTGAGACTGACCTATGATATTTAGAATATGCTAATTTTCTACATAAACAGAATACCCAGGTGACCTATTACTACAGGTGCCAAAATATGCAGTATACTACAGAGCACACTGCATACTGGGTACTCAATCCCATAATGCAATGCGCTCAACTTGAACTTTTTCAGGTAAAGTTCATGTTTTTTTTTTCAAGGGTTCATTTCCCGGATGGCAAATGATGTAGAAGTAATTTCAGCCGTGATTTTTAATGACTTTTTGTTGACATATTTGGCCCAAATGCCAAGGGTTAAGACATTTTTACACCAAAATAAATGTAAAAAATACAAAAACATTATTTTAAAGATGTGCCACTCACAAAATCAAACGTTCATAATGTTTTATACAGCACTTACAAAAAATAAATTTAAGTTCAATAAGACATTTTTACACCAAAATAAATGTAAAAAATACAAAAACATTATTTTAAAGATGTGCCACTCACAAAATCAAACGTGCATAATGTTTTATACAGCACTTACAAAAAATAAATTTAAGTTCAAAGATTTTCCAAATTTACTTTATGTAGTAAGTATACTAATATCAATGTACTGGTAGTATGCTTGTAAGTGTACTATTTCAATATTTCTGGGGACTAAATTGACTTACTTTTTAGTTTATAAAAGTATACTTTGTCATGTATTTCAAAGTAAACTTTGAATGCACAAGTTTTTCGTTTGTAGTGGAACTATATTGTGTACTGTACTACTTACTGTACTACTAGGTATTATTGTTAATTTACTAGCTATGTGCTTCGAGCCCACCTTTTAGTTTATGAAAGTATTGAAGCATACTCTCAGTGAGCTACTAGTACTACTAGGTATTATTGTTAATTTACTAGCTATGTGCTTCGAGCCCACTTTTTAGTTTATGAAAGTATTGAAGCATACTCTCAGTGAGCTACTAGTTTAATAGTTTTTATACTGCAAGTACACTTGTACACACTTGAATAAACATATTTTGCAGGAGTAAACATAATGAGATTCTGTGACAACAATCTAGCATACTACTGTTTGGCATTAATCATTGCATACTTTCACAAACTTTTTAAAAATAGCAAGCACATAATGTGTAGTAAGCAGCTGGTATTCAATTTCAAACATAGCATAACATTTTCTGAAAGTACCCGAATGAACGTCAGCCTTCAACCTTTATGAATAAGTTAAATAATTTCTGGCTTCAAAAGTGTTTTGATTGAGTATTCCACTGTCATTTGAGGACATGCTTGTAATAGACTCTGAAAGGGTCCATTTTAGGTTATTCATGAGTTTCTATTTGTTTGTTCTCCTCTCAGGCTTTGGAGCCGTCCATCATAAATGCCATCCCAGAGCTCAATCTGTCCCTGCAGCAGGTGAAAGAGCGCGCTCACCAGAAACGCTCCAATAAGAGAGCTCCACCCATGGACTGGAGCAAGAAAAATGAACTCTTCAGTAACCTATAGACCTCCGATCATCCGTCCACCCATTCATCCATCCATCAGCTCTGTTTAAGACTTGATCAAACAGAGCAGATCTTATAATGAGGTTAAAGTCATCAATGAAGTAGGCTCAATATGATGTATGTACAGTGTGTGTACACACAGATTTATATGTATTCAGAATTATGTATATGAATTACTAACAGCTTATTAGATTACATCTGCTAGGGGCAAATGGAATGTAACATTCTACAACTGTGATGTATTACAGTCATTGGCTGTGTTCAGAATGGAGTAGCTACTAACTTACTGTAATATTACTGCTCACTGTATACTGTGCATTACACACTGTATACTGCGTACTGTTTTAGAATTTAGTAAAACAGAAGTAGTAGTGTTAGGGGCCATTCACATATCGCGTTTTTTGCATGCTCAAGTTCGTTATTTCAAATGTAGACGCGTGGCAGGCGCGCTCATAATGGAAGGGACACGGTCGCGATGCACTCATTTTTCCAGGCGCCCGAACGCTTTGGGGAAAAAACAGAAAGCGGCGCGACTAGCATTTTCCACGCGTTTTTAGGCGCGACATGTGAACGGCCCCTTATGCTGTTATGCATACAGTGGTATGCTATACTGTTGTCACAGAACAATTACTTTGCGTATTTAATTTAATGAGCAGCATCCAGTTATCATGTGAAAAATTACGTTTATTTTATATTAATTCAATTTTGTGTAAATATGTTTTTTTTTTAGGGTTTGTCAGTTTGATTAAACAATAGGTAAAAGCTCATGCCTGTAGTTTCAATTCATTCGAAATGGAAAGCCAAGTCACACTGCATTGTGGGATACAGTACTTCAGCATCTTAACAAACTGCGCACACTATACATGACAGAAATAGTAATATTATGTCCGTATGCTATTCTGAACAGAGCCATTGTACCTAATCCAGCATGTTTGACATTGAGCAGATTTGATTCTGCTGTGTTTGTGCGTTCAAGGAGTTTTGGTTCTAGTTTGATTTCTGACTGATTTGTTAAGCAGCTCTCAGTCTTATTTCTCTGCCAATTCTGTTGAGAATCATTTCATTGTTTTATAATGAAGGACCAAATGAAGAGTGGATAGAAGTGAATCCTGAACTCCTGACTATCAGCCAATGAGTGTGTTTGATGTTTTTGAATGACTGAACATGTGTAGTAATCTCACTTTCTGTTATAAACAGATAGAGTGGTGCCCAAAAGTCTGAGATTTCCACAATGAAATCTAATCTGCAATGAAGCATTTTATACTAAATACAACATTTTATTAAATGTTTTGAGGCCACTGTAAATTCCTGTTAGTGTATCACTGTTAGGTTTTCGGAGACACCTGCTATATATTTTTTTCTATGTACAGTTTTGACATACCTTACATAATCTGCAATTCTGATCACTGCAGTGTCATGTCCTATATGTGTGCACAAGTGAAATGTTATTTCTATATGTAACAATACATTTTGTTCAGAAAACATATTTCTGTTGACAAATTCCTCTGCTTTTGCAGTTGTTGCTAAATCACTGAATTTCTGCAATGCTTTATGCATATAACGTTAAATGGGTCACAAATGATTCCAAGAAGTCAAAGGCCTCGTTATTGCCACTGGATTCGATGGATGACATAACACTCTGCTTTATCCTCTGCACCGTTTACCGCCATAATTAGCTTCTCTTCTCCAAAGTTGGTCCAAAGTGTCTTCTGGATGAGGTCTTTCAGCTCCTTTAGATTCATCTCACTCACCTGCAGTTTTTTTCTATATCAGTCTTTTGCTGCTCGTTCAACACAGGAACATCTGCATCCAGCTTCCCTTCTGCAATGAACTGGGCCTCCACATCATCATTAACTTCCATTTTTCCATCATCATTAGCTTCCTAACCCTAACCCTAACTGTCTCTGAGCTCCTCTTCAGACAGTATTGTGCACATCCTAACAACATTGTTGGCAAGCTGGGAGAATTGGCGTTTTGCTGTTGTTCTGTTGGCTTTAAGCTGCTCCAGTCCTCTACTCCAACAGGATACAGGTAACGTGATGGTTTACACTTCTTTATTCAGTGTCTTTCCAGGTTTCTGGCTTTCCAGGCCTGGCTGGTCGCTGTTCTGGTTTCTCTTCTCCAGTCTTCACAGCCCGGTTTTTCACAGCCAAGTGAATCCTCACTGTTTTGCAAGGTTCTCAGTGTGCAGAACTCTCCCACTTGAAAAGACAGCCGACTACAAGAAGAATTCAACTGTATTTCACTCATTGACCACACTTTTGCTCTCCTTTTCCCTTTTTTATTGTGAAAGTTTGATGCAGTGTTCATTCAGTCAATCAATCAGGTGAAAAACCCATTAAACACAAATGCAAACCACTTTAAGAGCAAGCACAAGTAGATACAATCAAATACAAAACGGGATTTAGCACACACAAGATTTAAATGCTTACTTTTAAATTACCATAAAGCAGACCTTGTAAATAGGCAGCAGACATTCAAACATTTTCAGTAAATACACTTTTTTAAGTTTGGAGGATTTTGATGATTTTAAACATTTGCCTTTTTATAACTGAGTGTGTGTGTGTGTGTGTGTGTGTGTGTGTGTGTGTATATATAAAAATCCACAACCCAAAACTAATACAAAAAGTGCTAAAATTAAGCCCTACAGCAAATGCCATATTTTTAATAAATGAACTATGTAACTAAACCTTACAAATAAATACAATCTCTACAAAAAATTCAGCCCATGTTCAAATGTTCAAATAATGACAAATAAAATAAAACAATGTCAAAATACACACTTAGAAATGATATAATGTGCAATAAACAACAAATCCTTTTTAATACAAGAGAAAAGTATGAACGCTCTAGAATCCGTGTATCATTCGATCATTCGTTTTTGTATTTAATATTGAAATTAGAAAAATGAGAAAACGGCTCCTTTTTCGTTTTTTCGTTTTTTTTTTTCCAAAAAATGAA
>NW_015537957.1:834365-835890 GCF_001515605.1 Sinocyclocheilus anshuiensis
AAATTGGCAAGTGCGAGCAGGACATTTTTGTGTTATTAAGTAATAAGCCTTTAGAACAACATTAAGGTGAGTAGTCACGCTAGTTCACACAGTTCCAATAAATTGCGACGGGTTAAATAATCTCAGTAAGCAGACAGACTACAGTCAAGCGCAGACCAGGGCTGCGTTCAGCCCCGACAAAAACGGTGCAAAATGTTTTTTAAACGGAAACGGTGGTGCGTTGAACACACTGTTCTGATGACGCAAGCCAAATAGGAGATGAAATGATCAAAACGTACACGGACCGGGGTACACGGACCTTCACGGATTCTCTAGGTTTTTATCATTTTATTTCCTATTTGGAATGAAATAATGAGAAATGAACGATTGCTTGTTTATTCATTTTAGTTTAACAAACGAAAAATTAGATTTTTGTTCGATTTCTCATGTTTCGTTTGTGGTTTACAAATCGGTGTATAGTTTCGATATTTCATTTGCACACATAGCACTGTACTATATGCTGACAGATTATTTCTAGGCTATAGCATAGCATTGTATGAATATTGTGTGTCTCATTGGTAAATGCAGTGCAAATAGTTCCGTTTCTTTGGATAAATGTGAAGTGGAAGTAAAAAAGCACTAATAGGCTGAACAGTACCACGATAATATGTCTGTAACATTTCCCAACTTTCTTTTAATTATATCAAGGCACTAGGTGTGTGTGACACGAATAAATAGGCCTAATTGTGAACATTACTTAGAAATAAAATTAAAATTTATGAATGTAAGCGTGTAGCCTACTCTGTTCACATGAAAAGAATGAGATAAGCTAGAATCAGTAAACGTAACCTTACTGACAAAAACTAGCAGGGCTTGGGACAATTAAAGTCCCTGTGGTTTGAGAGTACAGCCTTAAAGTTTTATTAGTTTTATTACATGCTAAATTGGTTGCTGTTTCTCTTTATGTTGGCTTGAGAAAGCCAATAGCCTGCAAAGTTCAGCTACCCTAATTAAACACACCTGAACCAGCTAAGCAAGAGCTTCAGGATCACTAGAAATGTCCAGGCAAGTGTGTTGGAACTGATTCTCCAGGTTCAGGACTGGGTGTTAAATACACTGAACAAAATTATAAACGCAACACTTTTGTTTTTGCCCCCATTTTTCATGAGCTGAACTCAAAGATCTAAGACTTTTTCTATGTACACAAAAGGCCTATTTCTCTCAAATATTGTTCACAAATCTGTCTAAATCTGTGTTAGTGAGCACTTCTCCTTTGCCGAGATAATCCATCCACCTCACAGGTGTGGCATATCAAGATGCTGATTAGACAGCATGATTATTGCACAGGTGTGCCTTAGGCTGGCCACAATAAAAGGCCACTCTAAAATGTGCAGTTTTATCACACAGCACGGCGAAGGAGATGTGTTGCACTGCATGAGGCAAATGGTGGTCACACCGGATACTGACTGGTTTTCGGACCCCCCCGGACCTCCAATACAGTAAAACTGCACATTTTAGAGTGGCCTTTTATTGTGGCCAGCCTAAG
>NW_015537957.1:835921-836368 GCF_001515605.1 Sinocyclocheilus anshuiensis
TTGAGAGAAATAGGCCTTTTGTGTACATAGAAAAAGTCTTAGATCTTTGAGTTCAGCTCATGAAAAATGGGGGCAAAAACAAAAGTGTTGCGTTTATAATTTTGTTCAGTGCATATAAATGGATTATGGATTTGCGATGTCTGCAAGCAGATGTCTAGGTTAGAGGTCGACCGATATGGGTTTTTCACTGGCCGATGGCCGATTTTAGAAATCGGCAGCTGATGGCCGATATATGATGCCGATTTTCTTTTTTTTTTTTTTTTTTTTTTTTTAAGTGAGTTTGATTAAATTATTATTGCAGGGTACAAGATAGTAATGGTAGTAGTAGCCCAATTTAGATTAATAATACATGGCTCAAAACTTAAGCACCTTCTCAAAACAGTTCTGAAGGATGCTTTTTGTTTATGTTTGCTGACAGACACCAGTGTTTCCCACAGACTGCAAATT
>NW_015537957.1:838706-849810 GCF_001515605.1 Sinocyclocheilus anshuiensis
ATAGAAAAGTCTTAGATCTTTGAGTTCAGCTCATGAAAAATGGGGGCAAAAACAAAAGTGTTGCGTTTATAATTTTGTTCAGTGCATATAAATGGATTTGCACAGTTGGATGTCTGCAAGCAGATGTCTAGGTTAGAGGTCGACCGATATGGGTTTTTCACTGGCCGATGCCGATATTTAGAATTCAGGGCAGCCGATGGGCGATATATGATGCCAATTTTTTGGCCGATATGCTTGGCCGATTTTCTTTTTCTTTTTTCCCCTTCATCTCATAAAAGAGAGTTTGAGTAAATGTTTACTGCAGGGTACAAGATAGTAATAGTAGTAGTAGCCTAATTCATAGTAATAATACAAAACTTAACCACCTTCTCAAATCCATTTTGAAGCACACAAATATACGCTGTCTGATGGTTTTTAACACGACCCATCAATATGCATCACTTGATGCAAGGTGTACAGGTTTAAAGGATGTGATAAAACCATTATTTTAGTCATCTGTACAATTACCGCTGCCACTGCCACAGCTCTTAAACATGATTGCATGCCCTGAACAATTGTATCTAGTTGCTAAGACAAAAAGGCAACTTGCCTATAATTTGCACAATGCTCTTGCACCAGGACCCCCATAGCAATCCCGGCCGTCTCTCTCACGTGCAAATGGAACGGCTTATTATACTGCGGTAGGCCCAGTGCAGGGGCCGTCGTGATGGCTTGTTTCAGTCTGTTGAAATGCATCATAGCCTCATCAGTCCAGTTCAGAACAGTAGATAGAGGGGCTTTGTGATCAATGAGCAGTCTCAGCTGCTTGTTGTGTACAGTTTCAGATTTCTAACGAGCTGAATTCTGTCAGCAGAGATGGATTTCTGTCCCTGAGAGATCACGTGACTCAAGTAGTGGACCTTCTTCTGGAGCCACTGTAACTTCTCCTTGGAGGCCTTAAATCCTGATCTTGCAAGGCCTTTAAAACAAAATGCGAAAAGTGGTTGTGTTCGCTGGTGTACAGGAATGGAGAAGAATGCAGCACACAGGCCGATTACCATGGAAAATTTGTGATGGCATGGAACTGAATGCATAATAGTTGGTACATCAGGCACCACAGGTGCTAGAGGTACAATTAAAGAAATGATCGCGTGCAAATCTTGAGTAAGCCTCCAACTAGTGCTGTCGGCTTTCATCACAGGATTAATTGGTATGTTATAAGGCAGGGCTGCCCAATTACAGACAGCTGTGTTGGAGCAGGGCTGGAACTGAAGTCTGCAGGATGGTAGATCTCCAGGAACAGGTTTGGGCACGCCTGTTATAAGGCGATTGAGTTTTATTTGTGTCTGAGACACATTAAGCATAACTTCCTGTTTTACAGTGGGTGCAAATACACCGGAAGCATCTAGCTCTCTGACTCTTTTAGTTTTTTTTTTTTGTTCTTTTGAACACTGCATGTGCATGTGCATACTATGTGTTTGATTGTAGAAGTATGGCATAAAGGTTTGTACTTGAATGTCTTTCAGTTAAATAAATCCATCACATCCTGCTGTAATTCAGAAATGTGTTCTGTTTTATTTTAGCAGAAAAACATCAGCATCCATGCACTTTCACACTGATCACATGCACGTCTAATCAAAATAGCAAATTTTTTAATAATCAATCTCATGTTTTGGTTACATTTCATTCATTATTTTTTTGACATACTAGAGTCTTTCTAGAGTCATCAACTACAAAAACAAAGTAAGCAAAGTAATTTCTTTAAATGCTTTAAAGAATTAAAAGAAGCTGGAAACAATAGCTGGAAAAGATCATTTTCATTTCACATTTATGTTGAGGACATGCTTATATTAAAACATTTCAGATGACGTAAGACAAATCTGAGTATTTATGTTCTGAAAAGAGTTTTGCTATTTTTAGGCAAATTTTTGTCCTTTTTGTTTTGCTGGACTTTGTTCACGACCAGTTTCACACCCATTCCCACTGCAGCTCCAACTCCAGCTCCGATTAAAACAGCAGGAACAGCAATGGCGACTTCTGGTATTCCCAGGATGACACCTCCTGTTACTGCTGCTCCCGCTCCAAACGCTAATGCCACATCTTGTAGCTTTTTAATTTTCTCCTTTTTCTTAATCTTCTTTTGAGCTTCTTCAAACATCTGGTTAGTGTAATGTCTTCCTCCATTTTCCTGGGTCATTCTGTCAATCTTCTCCAGAAGCTCTGTGACTTGAGAGCGGTTCCTCATGTCGTTATTGTTGAATGCATGATATCTTCCACCGCAGCTTTCTGTCAGTCTCTTCAGATGCTGGCATTTTGCTATATACTGCTGCAAAGATTTACCTTTCAGTTGATCTGCTCTGGTGAACAGGATGATGGTGTGGTGCACAGCATCTTCTCCGAAGTTCTGCTGAATCAGTTTCACTGTGTTCATCTCCTCCGCTGTGAATCTCGCATCCAGATTGATGACCAGCAGGAACGCATGAGGACCAGGAACAGACAGCTCAACACAAGTCTCCAAGTGTGTCTTCATGTCTTCTTTAGTCAGCGATCCACAAAACCCTGGCATATCAACCAGACTCTTCTTCCTCCTTCCTGCACAAAACCACTGCTGCATTGTGTTGTAACCCCCACAGGTGAGGCCTCAGACTCAAACACGTCCTGTCTCAGAATTGTGTTTCCTGTCGCACTCTTGCCTGTTCCAGTCTTCCCCACCAGAATAATCCTTATGTCATTGGTCTCTGCAAATCAAGAAATATAATTCAAACAGCATTTGTTTCCTAACAGGAGTCCTGAAACTTGACATAAATATGGTAAATATCTTTTTCCGTTAAGTTTACAGACATTTCCTTTATTACCCTAAAACACAACACAATGAAATGTGTGATTTAAAATACAGGTAGAATACCTGTGAAAAAAATAATAAATAAAGCAATAAGTGTTGTTTTAAAATACAAATGAAATCAGCCAGGTGGTAATGGGGCAAATTCACTAAGAATAAACTGCATCGTTTATTACCTTGTTTATGTTGAATCGCTTCAGGAATTATGTAGATCAGGAGATTCACTGATATGTCTACTAAATTAACTTTTTAAAAATAAATTAATAGGTCTGGACTAAAAATAGGCAGAATGTAACTGATCCAGTTAAACTTTAATGCATTTATGGTCACATAATCTGTGAAATTAGTCAGGTTACACTCATCCCATAAAAAAATGGCTGTTTAGTGAATATGCCCCAATTTGTTTTCTCTATAATTCATCCAGAAAAAGTATTCCAATCTTGAGCTATTCAGTGAATCATTTATTAATAGCCAGTCCACATCCTAATAAAACATATAAAGGGCTGTACAGAGTGCATATATTGTTGTAAATATTGTATTGTACAATGGCAGCATGACTGTGACATATTTAATAATCTACTTACAGAATAAGAAATTTGAATGGAATGACACTCCGGTGTAATCATTTTGTAGTAATGACTCTGTGGGGGGAAAAAAAGTTTAACGTTCACACTCATTACATAACTACTAAAAAAGTAATTTGAAATAATAAATTACGTACTGTTTTCACTCATTTTTGATCTTGTTTCTTGCGCCACTTGTGTTATTTGTGTCTGAGGCACATTAAGCACAACGTCCTGTTTTACAGTGGGTGCAAATACACCGGAAGCATCTAGCTCTCTGACTCTTTTACAGAACTGACCTACTGTTTTCTCCATAAGACCAGAAGTAGTAAATCTGATAAGTTGAGCATATTGCGGTTTCATGTTATTCAGACAATATTAATGAATAGGACTTCGGTAGTATCATCTGTATGATGATACCCATGCATTTTTGAATCTGGTGACAACGGTAGAAGGCAACTCACTTCTTTGCTTTGTGTTGCTTGTGTGTGAAATATCTTATATGGTTGCTACCCTCCCTTCAAGGAAGGTTTTTAACTGATTATAAAAGGTGTTAATATTATCAACTGAAGTCCAGAAATGTGCATTAGGATTAGCAGCTATCGCTCCACCAGTAACCACATCATTATCAGTGGAGAGTGCAGGACGTTCCTCAATCAATATGTTTTCTGTCACATTATCACCCAGCACTCTAAGCAAGATCGCTCTATAATCAGGGCCTGATAACTGTGCATACCGTGTGTGTGTCTTCAACACATCTACAAATTTGATTGGGTTTGATGATGGTGGTAAACTTTTACAAATTGCATCAATATCATAGACATTTTGGTAGGTATAATAGTAATCTGATTTCCTACTCTAATCCACCCCTTACGAAAAAGAAGTTTATTCAAGTGTGCTATTAGTATACTTCTTTTAAACTAAAAATAGGAAAGTATACTTTTAGTCTACTTTTTATGTACTTCTCAGAAATGGGCTTTATGTACTTCTCAGAAATATACTTAAAATGACATTTAAGTATACTTGACTTATACTTAGAAAAAGTCTAAATATATTTTAGCTATAATTGTGCTCCTAGAATCTGTGCTTTAATTGTTATACTGTAGGGGGCGCTAGTACACACCTTCTGTACAGAATTTCCAAAAATCACAAGTGAAGAAGAAACCGAAACAACAGATGCTTCCACATGTAATCTAACACGATCATCAGACATAAAACGGTATCAAAACTATGTAACATTATGGAATAAAATGTCGACCAATGAAGAGGTAATAATTAAACTTACGAGTATACTTGCAGTATAAAACTACTAAACTAGTAGTTTACTGAGACTATACTTCAAAGTGTACTAAAAATGCTACTACAAGTAATTAGAAAACTATCAGTATACATATAAGTTCACTTTTAGTATAGTTGCAGTACAAACGAAACATTTTGATGTAAACTAGTTGTGTACTCAAAGTTTACTACTGTTATACTTAAAGTATACTTAAAAGTATACTTTTATATACTAGAAAGTGGGCCAATTTAGTCCCAAGGAGTATTGAAATAGTACACTTACAAGTATAAAACTAGTACACTGATATTTGTATACTTACTACATAAAGTATACTTAAAAATATACTTGAACTTTACTTAAGTATACTTACTAAAATAAACTTGAAGTATACTACTTTTTGGTAAGGGACATCATAGCTGGCTGTGTTCCCACTTAAAATACTTAATCAAGTAGGTCATTTTATTCTCAAATAATACAATATCTTTCTTCACCTGTGTTAATAGTACTGACAACAATAGCATATCACAGTTTTTGGCTAGATGCAAGTGAATCATATGACATCCTGTTGGATCCATAGGTGGCATCTTAAAGGGATAGTTCAACCCAAAATGAAAATTCTGTCATTAATTACTCATCCTCACGTCGTTCCAAACCCATAAGACCTTCGTTCATCTTCGGGACACAAATGAAGATATTTTTGATGATTTTTGTACTCTAGTGAACACTCACTCAGGTGCGTTGTGTTGACACGCAAGTCTTCTAACGTGTGAACACAACACAAATGCGTTGTCATGCTCTCGTGAGCGCACAATGCAGATCATTTTCATAAATACAGTTAAATATTTTTTTATGCAAACAAAGCACTCACTTCACTTAATAAAACTGAGGTTAAACCACTGGAGTCACATGGAGTACTTTAACGATTTATTTTCTACCATTCTGGACTTTGAATGTGTAAGTTGTTTTGCTGCCTTGGAAAGCTCTTGGATTTCATCAAAAAGATCTTCATTTGTGTTCGGAAGAGGAATGAAGTTTACGGGTGTGAAACGACAACAGGGTGAGTAATTAATGACAGAATTTCCATTTTGGGTGAACTATCCCATTAATTTGTCCATAGTTCCATCTTCCAACTAAAGAAAAAGATGAAAGGAGCTGTTTTTGTGCTCAGTGCCTCCCCTCGAACATAAGCCAATGGCAGTCGAGTATCAGTTGCATGGGGAGCGGAACTCGGACATCTTTAGGTTTCAGCGCCATAGAGAAACATTGGAAAATCGGAAGCTCTCATCGGTTTGATAATGTGTAAATGCCACAAAAATATTAAAACTATGTGCCTGGGCTACTTGTAACACTGATCCCAGGTATCCTGAGAGGATAGGCAATGGGATTTTGAATGTATTTTATTATTCAGTGTTCATTTTCTGGTTGTCATGCTCTCATTAAGTTACCGTTTTCATCTGCTCAAGCAGAATGTTAATGTCATCTTGTGCTTCAGCAAGGTATTTCTGGCTAAAACTAGCTAACGTTAAAGTTAGAGCGTCCATGCTAACATACAAACCTAATTTATGTTAAATTTTATGTTATAAAATTAGGGCATTGGTCTCAAACTCAATTCCTGGAGGGCCACAGCTCTGCACAGTTTTGCTCCAGCCCTAATAAAACACACCTGATCCAGCTAATCAAGGTCTTTGGGATCACTATAAACTTCCAAGCAGGTGTGATTTGGAGCTAAACTCTGCAGAGCTGTGGCCCTCCAGGAATTGAGTTTGAGACCACTGGTGTAGGGCAAAAACATAACACATAAACGAAGGTCTACATTTCAGTGCCTCTCCATATTAAACTGTTTAAGTGTAAATTAATTTAATTTTCAATGTGGTACATGAACAGTGAACAGTGAATAGCTTATCCCTGACCTACTATATTTGCCAGAATCAGCTAAATATAACTATTTAGCAGATTTAACTATTTAACTAGGGGAACAATCCAACCCTCTCCATTGACTTTGTATAGCGGGAAGCTGCCTCAAAAAAACAGAACAATGTCTAAAAGCTGCTATGTGACAAGGTGTACAGTCACTTTCACTTATCAAAGCTGTGAAAACCTCCATTACAGGACATTTATGTATGTCCTCATTTATAAATAGAATACATAGTTTTTTGTATAATACTGCATATATAATATTATAATATAATATTTTAGGGCTGTCGCGATTCGTCGATTTTATTCGACTATTCGATTTTTTTAAATCCCAGACTTCATTTTGCTGCGTCGACTATCCGGCAAAATACCGGAGGTGGCGCATTTCACGGACGAGAATCCATAAAACACATTATCAGACTGTTTCCCAAGGCTGCATGATATATTAAACCCATTTAAAATCATAATTGTGAATTCACAAACGCATTTAAGCATAATTGTGAATTCACAAAGCTTTAATTATTTACATGCGTGTAGGTTAAGTAGCCTACATGCGTCTCACAGCGGCTCCAATCACAGTAGTTCCACAGGAACTGTTATCACGTGTGTGGAGCGTCTCAAACTCCATCTCTGCATGTTGTTGTGAGTTTGGGTTTATTATAACGTTCATTTGGAAACACAACATGCGCCATTTCATCAGATTTGTAAGGTAAATCATTTATAAATCTACACAAACTCAGGAGAATACATCGCGGTTTCAAAATAAAAGCTCAAACCCTCACTCTGAGTTTACACGTTTTGTTCAATAAAACCATATGATTTCTTGCTTTTGATACTTTATTTGAACTAATTATTGCCTCATTGCTATTATATATGTATTTTAAGTCATTTTAAAGGCTATTGTATACTTACATCTACTTTTATTACCACAAAAAAAATTATTATAATTAGGCTATAGGGCACTATGAAATCCGTTTTATTTCCAAATTCAGTTTTTTTTTTTTCCATTTTCATTTTTCTGTACTCTGTTTTAATGGTTAAATTACATTTTATTAATCAAAAAGCCTGTCTAATGAATTGAGTTTTACAGTTTTATCTTTACCAAATTCTGTTTTCCATTATTTTCTGGATTCCATTTTGATGGTTCCATTAAATTTTAATAATCAAAAGCATCTCCAATTAATTAATTTTATTTAAAGGGGTCATATGATGCTTTTTTAAAAGATCATTATTTTGTGTGTTTGGTGTAACAGAATATGTTGACATGCTTTAATGTTCAAAAAACACATTATTTTTCAAATACTGTACATTATTGGCAATGATCTTTTCAGAAACATACTTGGATCATTAGAAGAATCTGAATCAGTGTGACCAACAGAGGTGAGGCCAACACTGTCTGACAGGTGTTTGTTCACTGTTCGTTTTATTTTTTGGCCAGGGATATCTGCTCTCATTTCAAACTGATCCCATGAAGGATCTGTCCTAATGTCTTTTAAAGCCTGCAGGGAAGCATTGATGACCTCACTTGCTGTACATACATTTACAGTGTTACCCTGGAACACAGCATTTTCAGATTTTAAGACCCCAAGTATTTTTACAAGGAAATCGCCAATTTTGAAGAAGTTGTGTGTTTCTAGCTGCACCATCAAGCCAGATGCTTCTGTTCTGATATCCATGGGTGCAGTACTGCTGTGTGAAACCTCTGAGAGAATTGCTAAAACATCCTCCTTATTGTCTACAAGACACTTTGTCACATCATAGTGGCTTGTCCACCTAATCTCCTGCAGCCTTTTAAGGCAAGGGACATCATAGTTATGTATAACATACCATACAAGGTTCTGCTTGAATGGCACGCACTACTGCTAAGTGAAGTTGGTGGTTGTAGCAGTGGATGTATGGTATTTCTCTACAAGTTTCTTTTGAAGCAGAGCTTGCACCCCACCCCTGATACCACTCATGACAGAGGCACCGTCATAGCGCTGACTGATGATTTTGTCAGTACTATAGCCTTGATCATCCAGGGCTGTAAGAATTTGTGAGGTAATGTACTCTGCATTCAACTGCTCAAGATCAAGCAGGCCAATTAGGTGCTCTTCTGGAACTGAGTTGCACACAAACCTTATCACTAGTGACAGGTTCTCCACATTACATCTATCTCGAGTTCCATCACTTTTTATACAGAATTCTGATGTGTCTGCACTTTCATATTTTTGTTTTACCTCATTCAGCACACACTGTGCTAATGTGTCAATGATTTCATTTAGCACAGGGGTGCCTAAACTCGGTCCTGGAGGGCCGGTGTCCTGCAGAGTTTTATTACTGTAGATGATGAACATTTACAAAGAATTTACACAGCTCCTAGTAGATCTGTCTCCCAAACTGCTACAGCATCAAGCAACACTCCCGTTCAGGAGGAATCTCCCAGGCCATCAACATCCACCTCGAGCTGTCCTAGCCAGGGGAGAGTGCTATCTGTGGCCGTCCTGCAATCACAGAAAGAGCTGAATCAGTCAGTTTGTGATGTTGTGACTGAACTGCGCCAGGTGCGACAGTCCCTAGTTCAGATGAACCAGACTCTGTGCACTCTTGTTGACTGTTTGAAAAAACGGTGTGTGTGTGAATAAAAGTTTCGAGTTTGAAATGTAAAGTTTGTTTCTCTACTGCTTCTCATAATTTTGATTTGTTGCAAGGCAGCTGTGTAGAACTACACACACTGGTATAAAGCATAAATAATGTAATGTAGCCTATTAGATTATGTAACGCAAGGTATTACTTGCATGGTGTGGTATTCTAAAAAAACATATTTTTCCATAAAACGGGTGGTCTTACCTGTTGAAATAACCTGTGGATTAACTGCCGTCTTCTCACGATCGCGACAGCATGTGCGTACCAGTCGGCGGGTAGTGGAAGGGGATCCTCTGGAACATCCATGCGCATTTCCTCTTCTGGTAGCCCAACCCCATAACTCAAGCAGATATTGTGCAGAACACAACAAGCCAAAACAATTTGGCACACTTTGACTGGATCATATAGGAGTCTCCCGCCCGATGCATCCAGACATCGCCACCTTCCCTTTAGGAGCCCAATTGTGCGCTCCACAACTGACCGGGCGCAGGCATGGGACATGTTATAGTGGGCTTCTTCAGCTGTCTGTGGGTGCGCTATGGGGATGAGAAGCCATGGCTTCAGAGGATAACCTCGGTCACCTATAATTGTATAGAGAATTATTTTTGAACACGAAAATGGAATTACAGCTAAACACAAATTTATTTACATAAGCCATCCATCTCTACCTGCTCCTGCCTCTAGACGATTGCCCACGCTGCAGTTGCGCACAATGGAGTCGTGCGTCGACCCTGGCCATCTTGCAACTGTATTAAGAATTGCCATTCGAGCATTGCAAATGAGCTGTACATCAATTGAATGGAAATTTTTCCTATTAACATACACATATTCATGTGCATGAGGTGCTCGTATGGCAACATGAGTGCAATCTACTGCACCTAGGACATTGGGGAATCCTGTTTGGCACACAAAATCATCCATAACATGCTGCTGCTCCTCGGCAGTGTATGGGAACTTTATGTACCGAGTGGACAATCGGATGATGCCTTGAAGCACAGCTGGCATAAGTCTACTCACAGATGGCTGGGATATTCCTGATCGGTCACCAATCTCTCTTTGAAATGTTCCCGTGGCCAGGAACCCAAGCACGGAGAGCACCTGTACCTCCACCGGTATGGCCTGGTTGGAGTTGGTGCGTCTCTGTATATTAGGGCCTATCTGGGCACAAAGATGTAACAGTGCAGCTCTTGGCAAACGGTACCTGCTTATCAACCATTCGTCGCCATACGCAAAGAAATCTGCCCGATCTCTAAAAACGCGTTGTCTTCTCATTGCACGGTTTGCAATATCTTCAAGAAGCGCTAATGCTGCCATTCTGCCTCTTGCAAACTACTTCATCATAGGTCATTTTATAGGCCATAGATGCACAGAAATGATTAACACGCGTGGACCCAAATTATTTGATAATGTGTAATTATTCTGTGGACAAAATGTGTCAAAAGTACTATTCTAGAAACAACATTAATAATAATAATAATAATAGTAGTAGTAATTATAAAAAATTTGGTTTCCAAAAGTGAGAATAAACTACGAATTCAAGTAAAATTCAGTCATCTTATAAAAAGTGAGCCATCCTACTTTTAAAATCATTTGCTATGACAACTAATAAAAAGTTTAGTATCACGAAATTCTTGCAAAACTTTAAAAGACATTATTGAAAAAAAAATTTGAATGTTTCATATCATAAAATAAATGATTACTCGATTATGGTCTCCGGTCTGAAAAAACCTGCATGTGATTTGGCATGTCTTTATATTTACACAGTTTACTAATGCTGCTCAAATGTGCCATTAATGTACTGACACAAAAATATATAGTGTATTTTATACAAATATAACTGATGTAAATGACAAAAACAAAGTTTAAGGCTGATGTCTCTATTCATTTTCACAGAAGCAAAGCAGC
>NW_015537957.1:853543-866745 GCF_001515605.1 Sinocyclocheilus anshuiensis
GGAGTCGTGCGTCGACCCTGGCCATCTTGCAGCTGCATTAAGAATTGCCATTCGAGCATTGCAAATAAGCTCTACATTAATTGAATGGAAATTTTTCCTATTAACATACACATATTCATGTGCATGAGGTGCTCGTATGGCAACGTGAGTGCAATCTACTGCACCTAGGACATTGGGGAATCCTGTTTGGCACACAAAATCATCCATAACATGCTGCTGCTCCTCGGCAGTGTATGGGAACTTTATGTACCGAGTGGACAATCGGATGATGCCTTGAAGCACAGCTGGCATAAGTCTACTCACAGATGGCTGGGATATTCCTGATCGGTCACCAATCTCTCTTTGAAATGTTCCCGTGGCCAGGAACCCAAGCACGGAGAGCACCTGTACCTCGACAGGTATGGCCTGGTTGGAGTTGGTGCGTCTCTGTATATTAGGGCCTATCTGGGCACAAAGATGTAACAGTGCAGCTCTTGGCAAACGGTACCTGCTTATCAACCATTCGTCGCCATACGCAAAGAAATCTGCCCGATCTCTAAAAACGCGTTGTCTTCTCATTGCACGGTTTGCAATATCTTCAAGAAGCGCTAATGCTGCCATTCTGCCTCTTGCAAACTACTTCATCGTAGGCCATTTTATAGGCCATAGATGCACAGAAATTATTAACATGCGTGGACCCAAATTATTTAATAATGTGTAATTATTCTGTGGACAAAACAATGTGTGTGTGGTTATATTTTTTCTATTGACTATTATCAAAAGTACTATTCTAGAAACAACATAAATAATAATAATAATAATCATAATAATAATAATAGTAGTAGTAGTAATTATAAAAAATTTGGTTTCCAAAAGTGAGAATAAACTACGAATTCAAGTAAAATTCAGTCATCTTATAAAAAGTGAGCCATCCTACTTTTAAAATCATTTGCTATGACAACTAATAAAAAGTTTAGTATCACGAAATTCTTGCAAAACTTTAAAAGACATTATTGAAAAAAAAATTTGAATGTTTCATATCATAAAATAAATGATTACACAATTATGGTCTCCGGTCTGAAAAAACCTGCATGTGATTTGGCATTTATTTATATTTACACAGTTTACTAATGCTGCTCAAATGTGCCATTAATGTACTGACACAAAAATATATAGTGTATTTTATACAAATATAACTGATGTAAATGACAAAAACAAAGTTTAAGGCTGATGTCTCTATTCATTTTCACAGAAGCAAAGCAGCGGATATGAATAAAAGCAGTTAACAATGTTATTGAATAGAATATATTAAAACCGTTATTGCACGACATAGGCCTATTCTTATAGGCTACACAGACAAAACAGTCGGAGATGCGTTTATGCAGTTTTTTTTTTCTATTTTACGCATTAGTAGTAAATCAAGACTTCGCAAGTTCTCTTGTAAAATAAAATAATATAAAAACAGCATGGAATAAACTGTGTACAGAAAGCGAGTATAGACTATAAAGAACTCTCAACATTAGGCTACTAAAAAGGTCAGTTTAATATAGCAAAAACGCCCGTTAATAAAAAATCTGACTACACTGCACAATTGATCTCTTACACTGTATGAACGTTGCCGTGGATTTTAGCGTACGCACACTCTAAGATCAAATCTGTGCGTACGCACATTTTATAAATGAGGCACCAGATGTGGCGCACTGTGACTTCTGGCTTTTCCCAAAACTAAAATCACCTTAGAAAGGGAAGACATTTCAGACCGTAGATGAGATTCAGGAAAATACGACGAGGCAGCTGATGCCGATTCCAACAAAGGATTTTGCAGAGTGTTTTGAGCAGTGGAAGAGATGCTGGGAGAACCGTGTGAGGTCCCAAGGTGTCTACTTTGAAGGGGACTGAGGCATCATTGCATCGTTTTTCATATATGGCTGGATACTTTCGGGACAGACCTTGTATAAATCTTTCATCTCTTTCCAATTTGAAAAAAATGTATTGAAAACCTGGTTGAAAAGCATAGTTCCAACAAATCAGACTTTCTAGATACAGATTCAGGGCATTATTTTATATTCTTCACTAGCCTCTATGTTCTCAACGAGTTATGAATCACTGGGTTATAATTATATAATGCTTTATTCCTTTTCACCGGGTTATGGAGAATTACTGAAAGTGAAGTATACTTACATGAAGAAGGATATGAAGCCAAACAGGCATGTCTTGAATATGTGGAAAACAAAATCCTCCGGAATGAAAAAAAAAGTGAGCTGCTAAATAATATGGCTTAAACTAAGGAAGGCTGTATCCTCCTTCCCTTATGGTTTTACTGAGATGTTTCCTACTTACTGGTGACCGTTTACTTTCTAAAACTATTTTGAATAAAGTGGAGACTAGGAACTCTTTGCTTGCTTGTCGGGAGAGGGGCATTAATTCACATTTTTCCTACTTTACCTTGCAACCTGAGAAGGGCCCAAACACATTATTAGATTTAATAACGGAACAACAGATGAAAAGTAACACATCATCTGCATAGTTACAAGTAGTTAGCTCTAGTGTGGACTTTATATTCCAATTTAAGTACTTACTAACAATTGGTGCAACCCTAGTCCGGACAATCTGGACAAATCAGACAGAAGAGGATTCTCTTTTGCATTGCACTGCAAGTGCTGAAATGACAGTCACATTGCTCAGTAATAATAAAAAAAGACACAATAGCTAAATTCATTTAATAGAAAATGTTAAATTAGAACAAAGAGGGGCTTGATACTGAACAATCATATCAGTGTTTCATATTACCTAATTAAGAACATCACTAATATATAGTATTCACATAAGCAAAGGCCCGTTCATACCAAGAATGATAACGTCTCAGGTTACTTATGTAACCATGGTTCCCTGAGTAGGGAACGAGACACTGCGTCCTCTAGGTTTCCCATAGCGACCCCTAGAGGACGCAGTTCGAAGTTCCCATGAAAGGGAACTATAATGACTATACTGACATCCACACTAGTGGGTTATAACGTTCTGTTTACTATCAGTGCGCACTGCAGAGGGCGATTAAAGTTATTATTAAAACTTTATAGTTACAGTTATAGTCCTTGGTGTGACTGGGCCTTAATTGCAGTTCTAAAATTGTTAAATGTTAAAATGGCCTTAGTTAAACAAATGCCATTGATTACATTTCAGTTCACTGGGAGACAGAACCTGAAAGAAACATCTATTTAAACGTATGGCACACAAGAACAGTGTGGATATATTCCACATCAGATACATCATATCAAATTATATGCAAAGGGGAAATGCCACTGGGTTAAATTTCATTAGTTTAGCTGCGAGTCTGTTAGCGTTAACATTATCCAACATTTGAATAAAAATATACATATACTTTGGTACAACAAACAGGTTTGCTTCCCAATCAAATATACCTTTAGTGTACAATATACATATTTTGATAAAGTTTAAATACTATTTGGACTAATAAAAGTTTAAAGACTTCAAAAATATTTTGTGGTAACTTAAACCTGAATCGCTTTCTGTACATCGGTGCTGCTCTAGTCACATAAGGCAGTGTTACTGTTTTCATTTTAACATGTTCCCTTTAAAACCACACTTTCATACAAAAAAAGTCAGTCATGTATTTTAACCTGCAAATCTGCAATGTCATTAAGACAAAATATGGTACAAGCACCAAACCTCCCGAAGGCTGTTTACCTGCTGAAATGAATAAGTCAAAAACTACTACTTTCAAAATGCTTTGAAAAGTAGTTATGTTAAAGGAACCGTTCACTCAAAAAAAAAGAAAATTCTGTTATGTATTATTTGTTTTAACAGCTGGTCGCTATAACTTATTGCTGTATGAAAAGTATACTCAAAATGTCTCGCTTTAGCATAAGAGCGAGCAAAGGTTGACAGAATTGTCACTTTTTGGGTGAACTATCCCATTAATCTTTCTAGAAATGTTTTGAATCAGTGTAGTGTTTTGAAATGTATATTGCTTTAGGAATGATTCTCCTAAGTGCATTTCTTCTATCTGGGTCCATCATGTAAAGTTAATTGGGGTCACGCTTGGTCAAGTCCACAAATCATCCCCGAAATACAATTACAGGAAAACAAATATATATGCTGGTTGATTAGACGCTGGAATAAGAATAAACAAACAAACAAACAAATACAGATGACATCTAGACTGCCATTAGTCAGAAGACTGTGGTCCATAAATGTCTGTGTGGTCCATGTAAATAAAGATCAATGGAGGTTCCCACTTTTGTGTTCAAGAGTTCATCTCTGTTTTCCATCTGAATTATAAGGCAGAAGAAACCATGCTGCTATACGTAGATCTCTACCCTCCTGTTTTTGGGTCATCAAAAAATAAACCGCTCCATCCATGAGAATCTTTAATCCAGCATAGCATCTAGCTGATCGGCCAGGTCATCAAACATGTTCCCGATGTCATCCAGAATGTTCCCTGCAGACTTGACTACGTGAGAAACACTAAAAGAGACACAACAGGTTTAATTAGGAGTGATAAATTAGTGACAATTTAAAAACATGACATTTAATTGAATTAAATGGAAAACTTCTGAAAATCCCTCAATAAAAAGAAAATCATTTTTGTAGATTTATTCTTTTAAGTGTGAAAGCTGGTGGAGAGTGTCTCTCACCCCACGTTGTTGTTCTCCAGAGTTAGTTTTCTCTCCACAGCCTTCAGTGCTTCCTCCAGGGATGAGCTGGTCTTCTCCAGCCTCTGATGCTTCAGTGTTGACCCTTGAGCCCCGTCCATCAGAGCCTGGAGGCTTCCTGATATCACACCCGTGTTCTCTGGCGAGGGGGAGTATGGGACTGGAGACTGAGGTGCTGCAAAGGCAACACTCTGTACAACACTCAGTGTCACGCTGGAGCCGACAGCTGCAGACAGAACAAGAATCTCCGATAAATGCAAAAGGATGAAAAAAATGGAATAAATCCACTGCTTGTACTCTAACTTAGTAGCAAAATGTTGCTACCAATAGCTTTAATGTAATACATGCAATCTACCAAAGTATAGAATGTATTAATCAGAGCAGTATTTGTCTGAGATGAAAAAATTAAGATCAGTGCCCGGATGCATGAAAGTACTTAAGTAATTTTGACTTGGGGGTATCCCTGAGGGGAAAAAATCCCTGAGGCAAGGGATTTCTTTAAGAACGTTGCAACAAACGTCTTAACTGTCACCCTTACCTAAGTGTATATACTAAGTGTTGCATGGTAGTTTCTGGCAACATACAGCAGTGGGCGCTGCGGTTGCTATAGTTAGGCTACTACATCTCACAATAAACAGCACACAACGAAACAACAGTTGTACTAATACTTGCGTTATGGAGAATACCAAGAGCACAGAAAACAAAAAAACTAACCAAACTGGACTGCAGTGAGACGAAGGATTTACTGACGGTAAAACCGATACTCTCAATAACTGCGTATCAAAATAGGCACGATTTTAATGATTATTAAAATCGCGCCTATTTCAATCATTAAAAATGTGCCATGGTACTTCCTCCTCTTCAATTAACATAAAATCAGCCATCTGTTTGAGATGGCTGATCAGCCGTTTGAGTTTAAGATGAATTAAGGGGGTGTTTTGGTCCCTTAAATTTATTAAGGTGAAATGGTTACTAAGGACTTTGTAGTAATGCTTAAGGGAACACTTAAATAATTAAGGGAATACTTAATGACAGCCTTAAGGTTCCTTAAGTTGACCCTTAGTTGTTTTTCTTGCAACCCAAGTTTCACTAAAGGTTCCTTTAACCTTATAACTAAGGGATTTAGCTTAAGGGCTTTCATGCAACTTGGCACTGAAATACATTGCATCAAACCTGAATACAAAGCTAACTAACTTTATTAATAGGCTGTTTATTTGTAGGCTGTACCTGTTACAGGAGCAGGATCTGGTTTAGAGGCGTGCCGTGTTGAATTCAGGGGACTGGGAGGTTTGGGAGCAAGAGGTGGAGGTGCTTTCACTGGTTTGGCTGGAAGCTCCACACATGGCAGACTCATATCTGTTTCACTGATGCGGAGTTTCACCGTGTCCTGAGTCTCTAAAACTGATGTGCCATCTGGGCTGCTGTCAGACACTGTGTTTGACTGCTCTTTCTCTTTTGGCTTCTGCCGTCTCTTTACTGTGTCTGACTCTTTAAGGTTAAACTCTGGAACTTCAGGGGTTTTGGCCGGTTTGGCCTTCTCTGGTGACTCAGAAGTGGTCTCTGCCTTGAGAGGCCCGCCAACTTTGGGCCTCTGTTTGATAGTGAGGTTGAAAGTACTTAAGTAATTTTGACTTGGGGGTATCCGAGGGGAAAAAATCCCTGAGGCAAGGGATTTCTTTAAGAGCGTTGCAACAAACGTCTTAACTGTCACCCTTACCTAAGTGTATATACTAAGTGTTGCATGGTAGTTTCTGGCAACATACAGCAGTGGGCGCTGCGGTTGCTATAGTTAGGCTACTACATCTCACAATAAACAGCACACAACGAAACAACAGTTGTACTAATATTTGCGTTATGGAGAATACCAAGAGCACAGAAAACAAAAAAACGAACCAAACTGGACTGCAGTGAGACGAAGGATTTACTGACGGTAAAACCGATACTCTCAATAACTGCGTATCAAAATAGGCACGATTTTAATGATTATTAAAATCGCGCCTATTTCAATCATTAAAAATGTGCCATGGTACTTCCTCCTCTTCAATTAACATAAAATCAGCCATCTGTTTGAGATGGCTGATCAGCCGTTTGAGTTTAAGATGAATTAAGGGGGTGTTTTGGTCCCTTAAATTTATTAAGGTGAAATGGTTACTAAGGACTTTGTAGTAATGCTTAAGGGAACACTTAAATAATTAAGGGAATACTTAATGACAGCCTTAAGGTTCCTTAAGTTGACCCTTAGTTGTTTTTCTTGCAACCCAAGTTTCACTAAAGGTTCCTTTAACCTTATAACTAAGGGATTTAGCTTAAGGGCTTTCATGCAACTTGGCACTGAAATACATTGCATCAAACCTGAATACAAAGCTAACTAACTTTATTAATAGGCTGTTTATTTGTAGGCTGTACCTGTTACAGGAGCAGGATCTGGTTTAGAGGCGTGCCGTGTTGAATTCAGGGGACTGGGAGGTTTGGGAGCAAGAGGTGGAGGTGCTTTCACTGGTTTGGCTGGAAGCTCCACACATGGCAGACTCATATCTGTTTCACTGATGCGGAGTTTCACCGTGTCCTGAGTCTCTAAAACTGATGTGCCATCTGGGCTGCTGTCAGACACTGTGTTTGACTGCTCTTTCTCTTTTGGCTTCTGCCGTCTCTTTACTGTGTCTGACTCTTTAAGGTTAAACTCTGGAACTTCAGGGGTTTTGGCCGGTTTGGCCTTCTCTGGTGACTCAGAAGTGGTCTCTGCCTTGAGAGGCCCGCCAACTTTGGGCCTCTGTTTGATAGTGAGGTTGCCTTCCTCCGCAAAGGGGATGCACTCACTGGAGCTGTTCTGAGGTGAGGATGAGCTCTCCAGGCCTGAATCCTTCGTCCCATCCTCCTCTTCCGACTCGGACTTTACCGCTCTATCGGTATCTGCTTTGGCGAACACTGGGGTGGATTCGGTCTGACTCAGAGGTCTACTACGCCTGGACCCTTCGTTGGTACTGGAAACAGCTGTAGGGGTTTCCTGAAGGAGCTCCACCATAGGCGCAGGTAGGACTGTTTCTAATGCAGCTGCGATGCTCTTCACGGTCCCAGGTCTGCCATTCTCAACTCCTCCAGAAGGTGATGCTGGAGTGTCAGAGACAGTTTCAACACTAGTGCTGCTGCTGCTGACGGAGCTAAGGCGTTTAGGTGGTGGAGGAGGAGGCCCTTTACGCCGAGCCCTGATGGCGAAAGAGTGGCTTCGGCTGGCGGACTGCTCGGGGGCGGACTGAAGACGTGCCAGCTGGCCACGGGTAGGCTTGCGGCTCAGTGTGGCATACGAAGGCATGGCCATACTGGCCAGCTGAGCTGCTTCATCATCATCATCTTCATCTGGTTCACCGTCCGACAAAGCATACCGCACCATGTCCTAGCAAGCATGATACAACAAGGTGAGAATGTTGCATGTCCCTGCACAATCTCATGGTATATTTGATGCTGAATATACAGTAATTTGGAAAAGGACTTTAGACCAATCAGATTTATCTGTGGGAAAGACTACCCAAAATCATACCAGAAGACTAAAAATGAAAATGCCCTTGTCAAGGTCATGGCAAGTAAGAACAAAAACTGGAAGAGCTGCCCAGGGGAAATGTGACTGGCCTTCAATGTTGAAATGTGGTTTAAATAATAACATTTCTCATTTCAACATTGAAAAAAACATTGCTACAATGTTTAATGCCAAATGGTTGTGAAAAGGGTAACAAAATACTTATAAAAGATTGATGAACTTTAAACAAAGATCTGTACAAAGATATAATAAGTTGATATCAATTTCAAAGTTGATTTGATTTGTGAAATCAAAGCAAAATTCAATTTAACTAAATTACAGAATTCAGGTTTACTAAACCCACAAGTCTATTTGCCTTGAGCAAATGGGCATAACAACAGCTAAATCACCCTGGCTTCATTTTGCATATGGATGGAGGGTGAAGTGTATACAGGGTTTCCACACTTTTTGACCCATGTATCTCATTAATTATTTGTGGCTTTGTCAATCGTTAATGACCAAAGGATGAAGGTTTTTAAACAATCATTCAAATTCTGTTCTAATAATGATTCATCCGAACCAGTGTGAACCTACTTATTTAAAATAATAAATTCAAAAGAATGATTTTCTTACATATCATGCTTGCTTTAGTTTGAAAGCAGGTTTAGTTGTACACAAGAGCAATATTTAGCCAACAAAAATTTTCAAGTCCCTCTGGTTCTACCCGCCCTCCTCCGAGCGGGATTCAAGATTTCCGGCATGGGAGGCAGGCATGTTAACAAGACTACAGCCTTTAGCGTCAGTCTCTAGTGCACCTCTTGAGATCAGGGGAGTGAGTTCTACCTTCATAGCCCTTACAAGCCGGCCTCCATTACACTCACCACTTAAACTTCACTCCCATCCGGGTCACGGCACCAATTTAACCCCTCCAGCTCTACTGCTCCATGTGGGATTTGAGCCGGCGTTTCTGACATGGGAAGCAGGTGCGCTAACAAGGATGCTAAAGACCACAGCCACTAGCGTCATTAGCTAGTGCGCCTGGTTTTCCATAGCTCTTACTATCTGGCCTCCGTTACAATAACAAGAACACACAATTTTTAAATTTCCAATTATTCCTAGCTTTTCTTTGGTTTTGTTAACCCTATAACTACAACCACCACAGTGTACTTTAATTCAGTGTTTCTTTTAAACTCACCTAGTTTGGTGATGCCAATCTCCTGCAAGTCTTCCCATGTGAGATCTCGGACAATGTTTATCGAGTCATAGCCATTCTCTGAGAGTTTCTTATTATACTGTGGCAGACCTATGGCGCTCAGCCACTCCCCAAGATCCTGCTAAGAGATAAGCTTTTAATTGTGAGTGAACTGAAGACAACACCATAGACACACGTATATGCATACTATAGCGTGTAGTGACTTACCGGTATGTACTCTGGGAGCCATTCTGGAATGCTGAGGTTGCCGATCTCAAGAGAAATCTTCTTACGGTGTCCTGGTTTAGTCACACCAATAGCCGTGAGATCCTGAAAAATGGTATAATACTTAATCAAAATCTCTATCTGCAGCAACAAGAATGAGTGGCACTTCTTAAAGCAACCAAACACTGGCGCTCTGATCGTACCTCTGGGGTCATTCTGCTGATGGTAGGTACATCATAGCCAGCGTTGAGGAAATTAGCAGTGTACTGCTCCAACTGAAACTCACTAAGCCACTGATAGATGGCCTCAGCATCCTGACAATGATAAAAGACATGAAGATATACGACATGACAGGTAGCAAACAGAATGCAGGATACAACTGCTGTTGTATAACACTTTTTATAAAATGTGGCTTCTCTATTTGTATTATGTTTTTTTTTGTTGTATATAATTATATGATATATTTTATATAATCTCATTTTTGGGCTTAATTAAGAGTTGTATGTTCTTATACTCACATTTATTATTAGTGTACTTGTATACTAATGGTATAATGGTGTGGTATAATTATATAATCAACATTTTGATGTCAGTATTTTCATAAAGTTTTAATACAACTTACAACAACAATACAAAATTAATTTGCCATATCAAAATATGATCACGTCTATCTAAGCCTTAACTGTAATAGTGTTTTCTGACCTTGCCCTCCAGCAGCTGTTGAGGATGCACAAACTGTTGAGAGAAACCCTGCTCTCCTGGCCTCTGTGTGGGCAGCACAGGTTTGCGAGGAACTCCTTCAAAACAACACCACACATACTCATGTTAATACATGAGAGCATTTTCAATGTCTTTGAATTAGCTAGTGTTTTGCCAGTTTTAAGTTGATGTATGAAGTCCGTTATAACTCAAGTTCACACAGGTGTCCTATCAGAGGAACTTGGTTTGATATTTTGTTATCCATTGCAGTAACTTTCATACATTTTATGTGTCCAAATACTGTCACCGTAAGCTGTAACCGTAAACAGATACAAACAGTAAATATGGCACAGGTAACTCTTTACCTGTGGATGTGTCTGGAAGTTTGTTATGATCTGGCTGTAGTAAATCCACAACAGAGGGCGTTGCCTGTTTAAAATGAAATGAAAGTCAGAAGAAACCTTAGCTATAAAACTTTAGTTCACATAGGAACGACAAATGTTTGCCTGAAGCTAAAAAAGTTTAACTAAAATAACAGGAAACAGGTCCATTATGGTCTGGTGAAGAGTTGTGGACTTCGAAACATTGCAAAGTTGGAATTTAAGGAACTGTTTTTTTTTTATTGTTTTTTGGAGCTGTGATTTGCCGAATTTTCTTCTACATGTCAGGTATGAATCCTTGGATTTAATTGAAACATTATAGCTAGTAGTATAAAAATGTCTTAAATGAGACAAAACACAAATTCTTTATACATGGAACAAAACATTTTACCTGCTAAAATAGCAACATTAGCACTTCAAGATGATCACCAGAATGTTCTAAACCAAAATGTACCATTTCAATCTAATTTCTCTTTATTCAAATTAAGACATTTCGTTATCGTTCACTACCTCTAAAAGCACCCGTCATAAGACCATGACTTAATACTTCATAAAGGTTCAAATTTTTAATAACATCATCATTAGAAAAATGTTTATCTACTACAGAAACAGACATGGAAATCACATTTTCCCTGGTATTTCTAAATGGGAACTCTTTAAGTTGTATTTCTTACAAAGCATCATGCCTGTGAATGAACACAATGAATGGTTACCTTGCTGGTGTCAGGGCTGGTGGTGTGTTGCTGTGGTCCATTGGGGGCGCTGTTGCTTTCTGTGCTCTGGCCACTGCCTGCACTGCGGGTGCTGCCCACACTGCCAGTGCTGCCCACACTGTTCCTGTCCCCAGCTGCGAGAGAGATAGAGGTGTTAGTCCAGTGAGTCAATGCAATCATAACATGACCGCGATTATGCCATCACTGCAGCCGTCTGCACTGCCATGCCAGTGTGCCACCCCACAGCTGTGAGGACACTGTACCCACTGTGCCAAGGGGCTGGATTTAAACTCAAGCAGCAGGCAGGATGGGGTAGGGGTAGCAGGGCAAAGCCACAGGCATGTGGTGATGGGGTTTACAGATGACAGCACACAACCTACAGTACGTTCTGCTACGGTAGCGAGAGGGTTCGCAGTACGCTAACATCTGGAGACGGACACACCAACTGGGTCTGTGTGGTGTCCCGACAGGCCAGCCAATCAGAGGGTCTGTCTGCAGCAGGGAGAGGGTGACAGCCAGTAGGGGGCGCAGGGGAGTGCAGCGGTTCTTACCAGCGCAGGAGTTCCGCAAAACCCACACGTCCTCCATGCTGGGGGTCATGTGCTGGGACAGACTGCTGGGAGGCCCACCTAGCGGACACAAACACTTTTTGGGCCATTGGCCTCAGTCTTGTGGGCGGATAATGTAAGGGTGTGTGCATCACAAATCAGGGGATTCAGATGAGTGTGCACCACTGCATGGTGTTTATATGCAAAGACAGTGTTTCGCACAGAAGAACCATGAGCCCACCCAGGGTCCATAATCAACCGTTTGCCCCAACTGCCAATGACTAATAATATAATTCTAAATCTTTTGGTTTACACAGGGTTCCCACGCTTCTTGAAAGTACTTGAATATCAGACGCATGGATTCGAGGCCTGGAAAGTACTTGAAGTCATGATTTATTTGTATTGGTGTGTGATGTTAAAGCGTGTGTTTGTGCAGGTATAAGTTAGTGGAGCTGGCGTTCTACCTGACCATGGGCTTCTTTCCTGCGCTGGTGGTGACATCAATGGTGAGTCTATGAGCTCAACTTAATCTGATCTATGTGCTTCTAAAGGCCAAGTACTAATTAGCAGACCCCTAATTAACCTGACCATTTAAAGCTGGTGTAGGAGGAGTCATTGCAGAGGACGGAGAACGGATTGTAGTCAGGGTTCCCACGCTTCTTGAAAGTACTTGAATTTCAGACATATGGATTCAAGGCCTGGAAAGTACTTGAAAACAAATATAAGTCCTTGAAAGTGCTTGAATTAAATTTTAAATAAATTTTGTTTATTAGAATGGTGCTATTTCAAAAATTGTCCTATATGCGCTGTCAAAGACAAAACTGCGCTAATGATTGGGGGTTGAGATAGGGTAGCAGGAGAAAAAAACTTAGCGTGAGCTGATGTGCAGTCCTGCATGAACCTATGGAAAAGCAGTGCATTTGCGAATGAAAATTACTGCGTGCAACTTTGAAAAAAAATATTTAGGAGCACCAGTGCGACTGACCCGATCAGCATATTTGTGTTTGCGCTCAGGGGAGCTTCAAAGGTTTCTAACTTATTTACAACGTGTTTTTGCTGCATTGAGTAATGTATCACAGACAAATCTGTTGATTCCTTGATCACAATGTTAATCATTATAATGGAGAGATCGCGATGAGTGAGTGACAGCTTTTAATGATTATTAAGGGAGTTTGCAAATGTGATATGTGATAATTATGATACTGATTTAATACAACAGTTCATTAAAAAAGAAATTAATAAGTGACTTGCATTGTCTGACTACAACACTATAGCCGGCTTT
>NW_015537957.1:869147-870516 GCF_001515605.1 Sinocyclocheilus anshuiensis
CAGCCCTGCATGAACCTATGGAGAAGCAGTGCATTTGTGAATGAAAATTACTGCGTACGACTATGAAAAAAAATATTTAGGAGCACCAGTGTGACTGACCCGATCAGCATATTTGTGTTTGCGCTCAGGGGAGCTTCAAAGGTTTCTAACTTATTTACAACGTGTTTTTGCTGCGTTGAGTAATGTATCACAGACAAATCTGTTGATTCCTTGAACACAATGTTAATCAGAATCCACTCACTACTCAAACACCTGAGTTTTGTTCAGTGCTGAGTTCTGCAATCTCACGAATCCTCTCATTATTGCAAACAAAGTGTTGACAGGGTGTAAATAAGAGATTCATTGTGCAGTGTAGGGAGCTTCATCGATTATAATGGAACTTTGTGAGATCGCGATGAGTGAGTGACAGCTTTTAATGATTATTAAGGGAGTTTGCAAATGTGATATTGATTTAATACAACAGTTCATTAAACAAGAAATTAATATTAAGTGACTTGCATTGTCTGACTACAACACTATTGCCTGATTTTGCTCTATTTCATCAACGAAAATAGTTTCAAACAAAGTCACAGCTGAGCCGCTGCGCATTTCCACGCAAACACAGCGGTGTTTCGTTTATGAATGAACATGCGTTTTTAAACAAATCTGAATCAATTACCCATTCATAAAGCCAGTCACTTGCTTCATTCCTGAATGAATTAGTCGTTCGAACGAATCAACTGAATGAATGATTCAGTGATAAACTCAATGATTTGCCGCCACCTACTGGCAGTTTTACTTTCATTTTTAAAGGATCTTTTCTGTTATTTAATTCGTTTAATATTTCTATATTCAAAATGTTATATTTAAAATATTAACTTTAACATGAATTTAATTCCACTCATGCCACCTCTGAGCTTCATTAAACATCTGAAAATACACCTACAAGCCACTTTTGTGTTCTTCTGTGCCACCTCTGTGGTACAAATCATTTTTTTTTAAATAATGATTTTATTTGATTAGTAACTTATTCTTATTCTACTTGATTTTATTCTGTTGTTTTAATTAGAAATTTTAAAAAGCTTATAAATATATATTTTTTGGAATTTGACATAAAAGAAATATTTGATCAGAATTTTTGATTATTGATTAGAAGAAGGTGCTCCTGAAATTTTTGACTGTGCTCCTAAAAATTTTTTTATTTTTAAATTAAAGTACGCACAGAGCCCTGTTTAATTACTTTTTATTAATTAAAAAAATTGAGAAAATCTCTCAAATTTAAATCTTTTACAAGAATTACAGCAAAAACCAGTTTGACGCAAGAATATATATTTTTATTAATATTTGAGAAATTGTATTTGAATATTACCAGTGTGAACTCCATTGACTT
>NW_015537957.1:870621-886223 GCF_001515605.1 Sinocyclocheilus anshuiensis
TGAATCTGGGGTTCATGAAAGAGTGGGAACCCTGTTTACATCTAGAAAATAAGTGAAGTACTTAATTCAAAACAGCAATACCACATGGTTATTTAATATATAAACCATTTATTTAAGCAAAAATAAAAATTTTGTGATCTTAATCGCAATTGTTACTGTATATAAGATTTTGGTCAAACTGCCAACCCATATTAAAAGCCAAGGACCTGTTTTTAAGGATCTAATGACATGCGAGTATAAACATTTAAAGCTGCACTAGAATTGCACTGCATTAGCAGTGGTTAAGAATGAACAAATTACATAAAATAGCAACAAATCTGTTGTTCAAAACCAGGTTCTTGTCCTATCCTGTTTCACTATGGTAAGCCTACAGGTTTTATTTACGTTATGAGTTATGTCAGATTTGGAGGGAAGTTGCAGGCTTGCATCATTCGATAGCGCATGTTTACGTCATGTCTGCAAACACAAAATCGACCGTGTGGTAGCTGAGGAGGGGTTTAAACCATTCATTACCCTGCAAATGTTAAAAAAGTGCTTGGCGAATGGTCCATTTTGAATGCACACCTATTGCGTTCATAACCATGGTGAAATAGCGTGAGACCACGTGTAGCGAGGACAAACGTGTACCATACACATACCAGTCACTGGTGTGCAACAGAGTTCAGAAAAGTGCTTTCAGAACAAACTGATCTCTGACGTTAAACACTCAGATTCGCATCAATAGCTTTAGGCCTTGTTTACACCTGGTATTAAGATGTGTTTTCGCCGATCCGATCACAAGTGGACAACATTAAATACATGCATAATTGGGGTCTAAAAGGTTTTAAGCTTATCCACGTTCAACCACGTGAAGAAATATTCAAAAAAGCATTTAACCTTTTTGCTTTTGTAGTGTAGAAGCTTATATGTTTGAATGCATTTAAACAGCCTTACTGACCTAATACTGTTGGACGTGTTGTAAGAAAGCCACCAAAACAAGCGATTCAAACTTTGCTGTTGTACCAAAACAAAACTGAAATCGCAGCTGCTCTCTAGATCCTTTTTATTTGCTTCCTTTCCCAATAACTTGTAAACCACCTAACATTGGATCGTTCAGTCAACAGTATTCATATAACACATTTAGCGCTCTCGCAAAAGTAATGTACAGCGTGACGAAATGGTGTCTCAAGAAAATCCGTGGTCACAGGAGATCCATTTTAAAGCCAGGTGGAAAAAGTATGAGTCTCAGCTGACCATTTGTAATTGGATCACTGAAAACATCTTAATACCAGGTGGAAACGTGTGAGAAAGCACCCTTAGAGATGGGACCGAGTGGGTATACCTGGGTTGGTGCTCAGACCATTGGCGTGTGGGAGGACCAAGTGTGGGTTAGCGGTGTACAGAGTGTAGGAGTCGGCAGTTTGAGGGGTCCCGCCCCCGCTCAGACTCAAGCTGGGACTGAGGGCGGACCTGGAGAGCAGCTGCTGCCTATGGGTGGGCAGAGAGGCGTGTCGTGACAGGGTGCCCCCTACAGGACAACACACACATGACAGGAGCAGAGGGTTAATGCAAGCGGATGGAGGTTAGAGATTAACATTTATTACATGGGAAGCAGCGGGATGGAAAAAAGAGACATCTGTCAGCATGTTACTGATTCAGTAAAGGAAACAATGTTATTTGCAGGGTTAATGGCTGTAATAAAATCCATCAAACAAAAACATACAGCGATCACGGGCTGTGAAGCTTCAAAACTTTGGTCAACCTGCTACAATTCAAGTTATTATTGTACCTGAGCGTCGGCTGATGACCTCGACTATGGAGGGGGGGAAGTAGCCAATTCGGTCTGTTCCCCTCTGGGTGTCATGAATGTGGCCCTTCCAGCGTCCGTCCACGTGCTGCTCTATCACCTGCCAATCAGAAGAGCAGAACACACTGACGTCACGGTGATCTCACCCGTACTGCTGCGAATGCAACCCGCTCGATTTTTAATCCAGCCGTTTTTCATCCTTGACAACCAGTCAAAACAGAGGAGGACGTCGGGAGTTCAGAGACAATGCATGATCTGAAAGCTTTTGAAAGTTAGATAACATAACCCCAGCCGCCCACCCTAAGCAAACACGCATAAAGCATATAATAGCTGCAGGCCCGCTGACAAAACAACAGCGAGAACATTCAGCTCATGAAATACATCTCTAAACCCTCCAGTAAATGACCCTTAGACCGTACTTATTCTCTGCCCACAACTTCATGTGAAACAATGCTGTGTGAAAATGTATGTTAGTTTGAGTTCACAAGTAAACACTTGTGAGTTTATCTTTAGCGCCCTCAAAAAACCAAGGCGATGAACAGAAAGAACTTGTGGTAGGGGAAAGAGAAAAATCTGGCCTCGGTTCAAGTGAAACTGCTTCTGAAACGCTAGTTGAATAGACTGACTAGGAACACGGGGTTTGGTATATAGTGCTTAAGAGAAGCGCAGACGTACACACACACACACACACACACACACACACACTGTCTGTGAAGAGGTTTTATGAAGTCATGTAAGTGGCCGTACCGTGACGACATCACCGGCGCGTATGGTGAGGGCCGTGGGGTCGTGAAGGTTCCAGAAGTCTTTCAGAGCTCTGACCTGAAGAACTCCTGTAGCTTCTGGAAACACACACACACACACACACACACACACACACATATATATGTGTTGGATCAAAAACAGAAATTCACATAATTCAGAGAGTTCAGATACTGGAAGATACCACCTACTGTACATTACAATACATTGCTAAATCTCATGAAATTGTCCAGCTCAAAATTAAAAGGAAGAAATAAGAAAATTACACACACACACACACACTTGTTTCCATGTTTTATGGGAACTCTCCATAGGCATAATGGTTTTTATACTGTACAAATGGTATTTTCTATCCCTTATAAAGAAAAAGGCTATAAATACACACAGAATATTATTATTTAATTTTATATTTTAATTTGTAAAAAAAACCTTGTAGGTCTACTGAGATTTGTCCACATTAAAAACGTTATTTGTATATTTAATCACATTTCCCCCCAGTTTCTTTTGAAAATATATATTAAAAATGTTACAATTTTATAATATTAAAATATATTACTATTACTGTAATTTATATAGTGCTTGATTTTCTTAATTATTTAAGTACACTTCCCCATTGTATTTTTATTCATGAGAATTTGTTGGAGAAATGTTATAAAAATGCAAATGCAAAAAATTTTATAGCTTAGTGTTCCTAAAACTAGTCTAGTGAGGTCCCGCCATCTAAAGCTCTCAGCGTGTCATTTCTGTGATTTTATTCCAGTGGAAGGAATGTGCTGACACACGGACACACAGCAGGCTCACTGAATCAATAATGAACTCTCTTGAATCTGTCAGAGGTTTAGGGAAGCGTTGTGGCCCACATACACACACAAAGCAGCTCTGGTTATAGCAGACGGGCCTGTCTGTGCTCATTATGATAAGAGCTCTGTTTACTGCCTGAGTTCAAAGACACAAACAGAATGAGTGTCTCATATCAACAGTCACTTCAAATATTTATTTATATCCACCCATACAAAACGGCAATAAATACTGCAGATGTTACAGAATGCATGAAGATCACACATGAAATGTTTCACATTCCCACTCATTAATGTCCAGGACATGCGTCACTGATATATATATATAGTGTGTTTACAAAGACTAAGAGCTTTTAGTGTGGACTGAGTCTGTTTGACACTAGACTTCAGAGTTCATTTGGCTTTTGTGGAAGTAAAGTTGATTCCACAAGTTGCATTCTGAATTGTGTAAGTACACAGTTCATAACACAACCCAAGCAAGCCCATGCATCACCTCGTGGATTTTGTGTGAAGCACAGTTTAAATTTGAAAAAGTATGCCTGCAGGAATCATGCATGATACCGTTAAAAAAGGTGCATTCTTAAAGGCCACATTTACAAAGGGAATTAATAAAGGGTACTAAACAGAAAGCTAAATTGCCCAAAATAACATGATTGTCATTGTTAACATTTCATTCTGATAGAAATGTTCACATATGACGTCAGTACTTGTGGGTGGAGCCCCGTCTTATGTTTCATAGGAGGGCCCCACAGATTTGTGGTATGCATCTGCACACACACACAGGAGATGTCTTTTGTCTTTTTCATGTGCTCAAAACTAGCCAGAGAAAGCAGCAGGTTATATAATCCTGAGTTTAAACAGCTGTTTACTAAATGGCAGCTTAAATGTCTCCCATAACCATTTACAAACCAAAGGGCCATTCCCAAACACACACACAAACTTCACCATGCACACACTCTCATATACTGTGTATATGCAGTATGAACACAAACACACTCCACATACACACTGTTAGACACACGCTACAGTTCACGAGATGGCTTAAGGAGATCAAATACAGTCAGTGCAGTCTTAAAATAAATGTCAGATTGCATCTCACCTCGTAAGAGCTGCTTGATGTCTTTGCTGGCGTGACATGCGGTGAATTGGTTGACAATGTCTAGGGCTGTTTGATTGTAAGTGTTACGGATATTGACATCAATCCCATTCTGCCATCACAAGAAACAAACATTAAGACGGGTAAATGTTGTCTGTCGAATAGCAGAAGCACATTCAGTGTGGAAAAATCTAATCACTAATGCATCTTGATTCCTCCTCAAATTATTCTGGATTTGATCCGCATACAAAATACAGAGGACATAAACATATTAGTTTTGTTGCTTGTGAAACAAAATTTTCAAAAAGAAGCATATGACAGGATGTTACAAAAAAAATTCTGTTGGACAGCGATTGATTCAAAAGCTAAAATTAAAAGCCACTTAATGTCCGAAAGGTCAGTGACCCCTGTAGTAGAGACGTCTCCAAAAAACAGATGAACTTACATCCAGGAGTTGCCGCACTACCTCTGTCTTCCCATAGAGAGCGGCCTCATGGAGGGCTGTGCCAGCTTTAGTGGTTCTGTTGATGTCAATACCTGCTTTTAGAAGAAGCCTGGAGACAGAAAGAGATGGAAACTCAATGAATGAATTGGCGGCAATAGTGTACTACTACTCTACAGAGAGCAGACGACATCCTCTTTAGCATTCTGTGTTATATTTACATACTGAAGGGCCTGTAATACACACAGACTTGTGGAATTTACACATACACACACACACACAGAATCAGAGACACTCATCTGTCGAAATGCAGGATGGATTTTCAGTGCTGCACTGGGAATGCCAGGCATTAGGATGGGATCTGTTAGTGTGACAGCCGTAGGAAACAAACACACACGCCGCACACACACACACACACACACGCACACACACAGACAGTCATGTCATTACTCTGCAAATTAAAAATGAATCACACTGCACAAATGTCAAATGTGAAAATTATCTCCAGATTCTATTTTACTTTTTGGAATTGTGCCATTATTCTCATTATCACACATACTGTAATGTGAGTTTTTTTGGTAATTAAATTTTTTTTAAATTACACTATCATTACTTTGATACAATATTTAAATTATCATAAATGAAATGCAATATAATAAATACTGCCATGATTATTATATAAAATATATACTTCATTTACATATTTAAGAAATATTTTTACCATACAAATGTCTATGGAAGCCTAATTCTGCCTCGTAAAAAAAATTATGATTTACCAAAGCATGATTTGTTATGACATAAAAAGTCATATATACAACACAGAAGTTTGACTTTTAATGTCATAATTATGACTTTTTATTTCATCATTATGATTTACCAAATATTTTTCTTTCTTATGTGGCAGAAATGGGCTTCCGATATCATGATATCTGATACAGAAAGTGCCGTGTGTCCTTGTAAATGAGAGTGATGAGTCACAGCAGTGTTTAATCCACTCAGAAATGCACTCTTCCCAGACATCCTCACACATATTTAGGGAGACTGGGACGCTCCTCTCCCTCAGGACGATCATGTGGGGGAACGTGAGTCAGAGAGAACACTGACTGTCTGTTGGCACCAGGACTTTCCCAGTCTCATCCTCTGCTGTGCGGGTATAGTGTCTGTCTGCTGTGCTGCTGGGATGACGCAGCGGGTGTGTTTTATGTCAAAACTAAAAAAACCTACTTAACTATATTCAAAGTATATGTCATATTTAAAGGAATCATTCAGAGAGTATTGCAGCTGTGGTAAGGTGTCATCTGACTAGCTTTTTATGAAATATAAACCAATGTATCCGGCCTACTGCCATACGAGCGTTCCAGAGAGGTTACAGATTATGTTTGACATAAACAGAAGTGCATAGTAAAGCATCAACTAAGCACGTAGCGAAGTGTCACATAAGAGTATAATGAAGAATGTTGCGAAGCGTGATGTGCGTTTCAAAGCATTATTTATGTGCCTTGTAAACATCACAAAGTGTTGAGAAGTGTCATGCAAGCATGTTAAGAAGATTCATATAAGCGTGTTGTGAAGTATCATTAAGAGTGTTGTGAAGCATGACATAAGCACATGAACACAAAGGCTGCATCCGAAAACTTAGGCAGCTGACTTGCTGCCGTATGAGGCAATGACTTTGCAGGCAGCGTTTTTGCACGAAGGCACCTCATGAAACTGATTTCGGACAGGCTTTTGAGGCAGTGTAACGGTTTAATTATCTACAACAAAATAGAACGAGTTTTTGTGATAACTAAATGAATATTTAATTACTATAATATTGATTTCTCGCTAGAAATAACATCAAAAGTGGGGAAACAGGAAGTAAAGCAGAATTTGGATTTGGACATGCCTTGATGCCTTCCTGCCTCTGAAGGCAGCATTTTAGAGTTTTCGGACGTAGCCAAAGTCAATGCAAAGACGCGAATAGATGCAAATTCGCGCCGGGTGGTGCTATTGCGGCGCCGATATACACCTCAATCGTGTCTTCTGCGCAAGTTGAAAAATTTCAACTCGAGTGGAAAATATGCATGATGCGTTGTCATGCAAGCCAATAAATGAAGAGCTAGCTGATTGACACATCCAGTTGTATTAGAAAATGGAGGAGAGCATTACGCAATGTTTTTATTCACACGAATAACACGAAAAACATGTCCCGAGTAATCTAGAACGATAACGCGATATGAACATTCGCTTCCCTTTTGGTTATGCAGAGTTCAACAGTTCAGAGTTCGACAGGTTTTGCGAAATTGGAGGCAAATCGGTGCTCGTTCATGTGAGTGAAAATCACGTAGTGTGAATTATCAAAGACATGATCTGAGAGAATCGCAGATGCCTGTGAAATTTTTGGCATGCTAAATATCTGGACCTGTCGGCGATTCCAAATCCTGCTGTGTCCTACAGCCAATGAGAGAGCAAGATACAGGGCAGCAGGAAGTTCGGCGAGGAGTTATATGAAATGTAGTTTGCGGATCTGAAAGAGTTGTCGGTGATTCTATCTATTGTAAAGTCATGCAGTGTGTAACCTCCTGTCGCCGCTCCATCGTGCAATGTGAACACAGCAGCAACTGAATACTATCCCAGATAGTCGTGCATTGAGAAAACAATGGTGATCCAACGACTTTGAAAATCTTGCAGTGTGAACTCGGCATAAGTGTAATGTGTGTTGAGAAGCATAATGTACGCATGCTGAGAAGTATCACAAACGCGTTGTGAAACTCACATGCGAAATGACACAGAAGAGGACCCGCCACTTTTTGCACAAGCTTCACATTAGGCATGGGCCGATTACCGATTTCAAGGTATACCGCTATTTGAAAATTTCACGGTTTCAAACAGTGTGTGTAGGATGGCCGAACTTAAGAAGCTGCCCCTGGAACTTACACGATCGGCAACCGGATGTTTTTAGTCTTATTGCAAGCAACCTGTTCTGGACTTGCACAAACTGCGTTGCAATGAAATCATTTTCGAAAAATTTCATTTATGTGAAAATATGAAGTCTGTAAACGCCCGTAAACACAGGCCAGAGACACTGAAGACGCACAGAGAAAAATACTGTAGCAGGCAGATCACTCACTGTTCATGATGCACGAACTATTGGAAGAAAATCCTCAATATTGATTTGGGGGTTTATATGAATGTGTTTCTGAGGGGAACTGACTGTCTTCAGAAAAGTTTACGTTGTATTTTCTTTTCATCTCGTCTCTGTATAGTTCATATTAAAGCAGTGTTTCAGCGCAGCGCTGCTTTGTTTACACCGGTAACCAAGAAAACGCTGTATCTGGTGTTCCAGAAGCGCCTCCTGCTGTCAGAGAGTGAATCTGCGTCTCATTCAGAGCTTCTGCTGTTTGATTCGTTCAGGCATGTAGTATAATTTCACAAAGCTAGTCAGAACATTCTGTTTTTGCTTCAAATTGGGTTATTATTAAATCAAATTATGTATATGAAATTATATAACTAAATTATATGAAATGATATCAAATAAATGATATGTATATGAATTATATAACTAAAATTAAATAACTGTAATTACAGATTTAGGTTAAATAAAGATGTCAGCCTTGATTTAGCCTCTTTAGGAAACAAATCAAAGAAAAACAAATTCTACTGTTCCTAATATTCTGTATGTTGCTCAAAAACAAAATATATTGTGTTCAGCGGAAAAAAGTTTTTTTTTTACCCAGTCATTTAAAAATAACACATTTTAGAGCTGTAACGACAATACCGTGATACAGTGAAACCGTGATATTTTGCTTAAGGCTATCATACCGTCAAAATCTCATACCGGCCCATGCCTACTTCACAATGTCCTATACAGTATAAGAATACTATAAAACAAAACAAATAAAAAAAAAAAAAGTATTTTTCTTACAAACACCTATTGTTTCACTTAAGATTTTACTCATCCACTGAGGTCGTATGGATTATTGTCATGATGACCATGTGTGCTTTTAAGGTGTTAAACATTTGTCCACTCATTCACCCTCATTACATGGACTCACAGAGATGGATTATTGTTAATTCTTTGTGTTTATCTGAAGAAACAGTCAAATACACCAGGGACGGTATGAGATGCTAACAAGCAATGCTGCAACTTGGTGCATCAATTCAGAATTCAATCCATGTGTGTTCACAGGTGTGCATATTAATTATGAATGTGGGTCATCCAATCACAATGTATTACAAGGGTCATTTTTACATTATATCAGCAGTGTTTCTGTACTAACAGCTGTGGAAAACACCTTAGCTGGAGAATCAAATTAAGTGTAAAAACACAGCAGAGCTGAGACATGCATCTCTCCAGAGAGACAGGACAGCTCGACACAGCTGAGACTGATGCCTACAGATGTGCTACACACACAAGGGGTTTCTAAGAGCTCACCGAATGACGTCCTTGTGTCCGTTGCGAGCGGCGAGGTGCAGAGGAGTGTTACAGTTTGAGTCTGACCCGTCCTTCCGATCTCCCTCTAACAGAGACGCAACCATATTACTGCTCAACAACAGCTGAGCCACCTACAAAAGAGAAAGAGATCATTGGCGTATTTTGCACCAGTGTTTTTATGGTTAACAAACTCTGAAAAATCGGTATTTCAGTCATTTAAATCAAATAAAACATAAAGATTAGATTAAATACTAGAAATTATGCCTTGGCAACTAACTGAAATAGGTAATATGTAATACTAAAATGACTGAAGCTAAAACTGAAATACAAATGACTTAAAATAAAAAATGAACAAGCATTAGGAAAGCACATAACAAAATGACTCAAACTTAAACTTAAAATAAAAGCTAATTCAACATATGAATAAAATTACTTGATTATTCTGTTACTACCACTATTTTACTTCATTCCTAAAGCACAGGCAAACAACATGTTAGACAAAACCATTCTTCTGCAAACTGTGGCTTTAAACAGAATATATGGTACACAAGTAAGGTACAAACACTTCTGCTAATGCCATGTACAGTTTTAATGCTAAACTGAACTGAGAGCAAGATTTTTGAATGAAAGTGGAGGGACAGAAAAGAAAAAGGCGGGAAGACGAGAGAGTTGTGAAAACACTCACACACACACACACACACACACAGACAGAGGGCTCTTGGGAAGGTGAGTGTTGGCTCTCAGAGGCCTCACAGGTGAGGATGAGGTCGTACTAATGTGTCCCAGTGACCATTAGCACCCAAAAACATCTGGGCCACAAACACTAACGGTGTGTGTCCACTGAAGCACAGTCAGTGGAGCTGAGTAGACGAGTCCTTTCATTTTCTACAGATTGGAAGGCGAGGTTCAGACTTGCACTGGGAATTGTGGATAGTGTGGAGTGAAGTAGAGCAAACAGTGAGAGCAGCAAAAAGATCAACTTTATGCAAAAAGGAAAAATGTTGCACGGCTGCCAAACGTTGAGAGACGAGCCAAGGTTGTGACGTCTGCCACTGTTTCTGATAGTGGACATAAATGTTTTTACAAAACTTTATTTTTTATTTTTTAAATGAATAAGATGTATGAAAACCAGTCAAATGGCCAGCATACATGGACAAATATCATGACGTACTTTGAGCAAAATAATGTATGACTTTACTGTTATTAAAAAATGTGGAAAACCGTAATTACGAGTTATCATCTTTCTATCTATAATCATACACATGATGACTCTATTGACCGTACATTGAATCGATCATAGATCACACTGAAGACAGCCGCACTGCTGTGCATTTTAAAGGCACACCCAAAGCAGGCAGTACTGAGTGGATTTCTTGCGCGTCAGCACACACGCAGGGCGAGAAAGACATTATCCAGTTGCTTCAGCCGCACCCTGATACCTCAATACAGCAGCTGATTAAATACCACACATGCACACACTGCCTTTAAAGTAACACCTCGAAAAGGCCTAAATACACAGCTGAAGCGAAATCACACACCACTGGGCATGTGTGCGCGAGAACATGCAAAACAAAGCTACTACTGAAATCTGAGCTCTTATTCACATCAATGACACACAAAGACAGACAGGACAACAAATCACAGTCAGGACAGAAGGAGAGACGAGGAAAATAATTTTGTGGCATACAGACAGGTGTCTCCATGGACTGTGCTTATCTGTATTCTCAAAAAAATGGTCAAGAACATGGTAAAATTTCTCCCCAAAATCAAACATTGATATTTTGCCTAAAGAAAAGCCTCTTTAAGCCAATTTTAAAATCATTTAAATTTTTTTGCATTATCAATCAATCAATCAATCTATCTATCTATCTATCTATCTATCTATCTATCAATCTATCATATATAAATATATATATAATTTGATTTATTATTTAAACTGTAATTGATATATTATTTGATATATTATTTAAATTATGAAGTATAAGCTGAGGAATATAGTATATTTTGTCAAATTAATTACTTAAAAAAAAAAAAAAATTCCACAGTAAGCTAATTTAATACCATTGACACAATTCAAGCCAGATATGTGATTATTTATGAGTCATTTAATCATTCGAATAATCACTATCTATCTATCTATCTATCTATCTATCTATCAATCTATCATATATAAATATATATATAATTTGATTTATTATTTAAACTGTAATTGATATATTATTTGATATATTATTTAAATTATGAAGTATAAGCTGAGGAATATAGTATATTTTGTCAAATTAATTACTTAAAAAAAAAAAAAAATTCCACAGTAAGCTAATTTAATACCATTGACACAATTCAAGCCAGATATGTGATTATTTATGAGTCATTTAATCATTCGAATAATCACATAATTTTTTAATGTCCCAAACAAATCAGCTTCATTTTTATAAGCACGTTTTTTCTTTGGATTTTAAGGTGAAATATGACCTAGACATGTTCTTGTCAGATTTTGTGAGATTCACCCACACATCAGATGTAATTTATGAGATCACTGTAACCATAGTGACAGTGATGTAACGAATGACATCTCGCATGAAGAATGAGCACAAACACACTAGTACTGAAACACTGATAAGTCCCTACAGAGATGAGCTCACTGACCTTCACTCGGCCGAACTCACAGGCCAGATCCAGAGGAGTCTTCTTAGCCTTATTTAGAATGCACGGGTTCGACTGGTGCTGCAACAACATCTCAGACTGATAAACAGAGAGGGAAAGAATTGAAGAATGATGTTTTTTTTGTACCAATTTATTAGTTCACATGTGACATGAGACAGAAAATAATAATATAATCAGGCAGATTATCTCTGATCCATCACTAATACACACAAAAACCCATCTGGGGTCACTTGTTGATGTTGCAATGCAGATATCATATTTCTTTGCATTTCAGAGAGGTGATGTCAGTTGATTCACAGGTGCTGTATCCAACAACACTGTTTCTCAAACAGGGATGGACTGGCCAGTTTTCCCGGTGGGCTTTTGGAGCCAAATTTATAAACAGAGCAAACATGGAACAATTTTCAGTAGAAAAATATTGTCAGGCCAGCCCATTTAAGACATAGTGGTAAACTGCTCTGCTCTGTGTGACATGTTTGTTCACAGCGGTCTGTTTTGAAGCATCTGGGTGTGGTCTAATGCAGTGGTTCATATTTTGCACGTCTCCTTTGTCTGACACACCCATTTCAGCTCTTGGAGTCTCTACAATGAGCTTTAGGCTACGTCCACACGAAGCCAGAGCTTTCCCTATCCGATCTTTTTTTTTCCCCCTCGTCTCAAGAAATATCTGCGTCCACACGAAATCACAAAACCGACACAAGCGATGTAGTATACATGCCAAACCAGCATGTGGCGCTGTAATTCTGCCACAGAGATACACTAAAAACAGAGAAGAAGACTTGGACTATGCGCATAAACCTTGAGCGCGGTATACAAACGAACATGGAACAATACATTTATTAATCTGTGTTAATGTTAGTTAATAAAAAGACAATCGTTCAGTGTTTGTTCATGTTTTTGTTGCTGTTACGTGACGTAGCGGTGTCTGACTAGGGGCGAGACGTGGGCTGATGACGTCATCGTTTCAGAAAATATACGGATTGGCTGTACACATGAAAACGCAAGGGCGGCGTTTTCAGATTTATCCACTCTGGGACCCGGTTTCAAAAAAAATGTCGGATTCACTCTCCCAAAACGCCGGATCCGTGTGGACGAAACGCCTATACGATAAAAAATTAAAGCGTATACAGCTAAACGCATCTCCGTGTGGACGGGGCCTTAGTTGAATTAGGTGTGTTTATTTAAGGAGACATGCAAAATGTGCAGTGTTGGGGGGAAAATGCTTGGGAACTATTGGTCTAATGGGTACGCACCACTTCATAGTGTCCGTACTGAGCAGCCAGGTGCAGTGGAATCTGCCCGTCATGAGACGCATTGTTAACGGCGGCCCCTGATCTCAGCAGCATGAGCACTGAGTCAGCTTTACCCTGCCATGCTGCGTAATGCAGCGGCCGCATGCCTGCAGAGCAAATCATACTGAATTAAATCTCTGACACACAGTTATGCAAGCTCTGTACAAGACTGGCCAAAATTTAAGAATTGGCTCCATTTCAATACATGAGTTAGAATGCAAATTAATGTCATCTAATGTTTGAAGAAATACTTGATATGTTTGGTATTTTAAAACGTTTAAATTTATATTATTCTGTGTCCTGTTTGCAACCTCAATTCCAATGCATTTAAATTAAGAAACTGATTAGTAATTTAATTCACTTAAATGGATAGTTCATCCAAAAATTTTAATTCTGTCATCATTTACTTACCCTTAAAACCTGTGTGAATTACTTTCAGCTGTTGAACATAATTGAACGTAACAAAACAGTTGATAGTAGCCACTTACTACGTTTACATGGACATCAGCAATCTAATTATTTACTTTATTCTAAATAAGACAATATTATGATTAAGGTGTTTACATGAGTTGCTTTTACAATATTTTTCATGTTCCCGTTTTATATCCTATAGTACATAGACAGATTAATGGCACACGTCATTACGTCCCCTCCAGAATTTCACGTATAAACATAGTTCGTCTTTGTTATGATGCCATATACAGTATCGGGTGTTTCATTTTTAATTTTACGAAAGCTTCAAGTGCCGTTAATTATTTGTCATGCTATACGTGCAAGCAGACGACGGCGTTGCTGAAGCCCTTTTGTTTGCCGTCAAAACGGTTGAGCACTGCCGTGTGTGTATCCTGTCGCAAAATGCGGCGAAAAGTCATACACGACGGTAGTCACATGTCTTAGTTCGATTTGTGTTTACTTTGAGTATGACTTTAGCCGGATTAAGGTAATCAAAAATCTGTTTACACGGTATATTCTTAATCAGAGTATTGTCTTAATGGTGTTAAAATTGGAATATTGTTGTCCATGTAAACGTACTGACTGACTTCTATAGTATGGAAAAAATTATATGGCAGCCAGTGGCTACTGTCAACTGTTTGGTTACCAACATTCTTCAAAATATCATCTTTTGTGTTCAGCAGAAGAAAGAAATGATGACAGAATTGTCATTTTTGGGTGAACTATCCCTTTAATTGATTTCTGAATGGCCCTGCTGTGTAAAGGTCAACAGAACAAAAGGCTTAGGTCTTCTATCAGGCTGCAGTTATGAGGTCCTGGATTAATATGCAAGTAAATCACAACCAGTTGATAGTTTTACTCAATGTAGGTAATGAGGAGGCAGTTCTAACTTCTAACCATTGCTATCCTTGATGTCCACAACAGCCTGAGCATCCAACAGCAGAGAGAGCAACTCTGTAGTGCCAGTGAGAGCAGCATGATGCAACGCTGAAAACCTGAGAGGGGGAAAAAACAGAAAACTTTAAAGAGATGGAGAGAATAGTGGAAAGAGACACTTTTGACATCTAAAGAACAACACTTTTGGAAAAGATGCAGGCTACAGCCAAATAATAAAGAAGCCACTCAATAACTTTTATCAGCTTATTTTGATACCAGAACACAGTTACACTTTCATTATTCCCCACTTGAGGCCATGTGTGGTCATAAAGAGAATGGAAAAATAAAAACTCCAGTACATGTGAGATTGCCAACAAACCAATATCTTGTAAAAGTGCCTTGTATTGCTCAAGCTGTGGCACAATTAGAGACTAGCGTCTGAAATTTACAAGGCTTCATGAGGCGAATAAAAAAAGAGAAACAGAGGGTGATAAGGGGGATATATACAGTATTCATTTCAGTACAAGCTCAGGCAATAAAAAACAGTGTCCTCTGGGCACAGACACCCACACTCGTATGATCTGATGTTTACAGAAGTATGACAAATGAAAATGCTACTTGTCTGGGGTGGATGTATTTCGTTAGGACATGCCGAAATCAAAGCAAGAGGTGAGTAACAGGCCTGTCTTCAAGCACCCCCCCTCAAATGCTTAAGATGTCTCAGATGTAAATCTCCTTCCAGAATCTTGTCTTAGTGAAGTCCTCACTGTCAGCCATTAGTGCAAACATATCACTTTAGAAGGGGAAGCTGTCACTTGAGGCACAAGTGGCCCAATAAAGAATGAGCCAAGTTGCACTGTGGTGCTTTTGGAATAAACCGTGCACCAGCGACTGAGTAGCTTACATTTCCCCCTTAGTATCTTTAAATGTCAAGTCACAGCTTGGCAGCCATTACTTAAAGGGGTCATATGATGCTGCTAAAAAGAACATTATTTTGTGTATTTGGTGTAATGAAATGTG
>NW_015537957.1:886501-900495 GCF_001515605.1 Sinocyclocheilus anshuiensis
GTCCTCTTTTGGAAGACCAAACAAAGTAGTTTCGCTTTCACAACGAAGCACACAGCGTCTTCACGACATGGCTGCAGCGTCAACAATACTACAGTGAGAATAAAAGTTACGTCTTCTTTCTTTGAGTGAACATTTGGGCGGCGTTATGTAAATCTTCCCACATAGTGAGGTAGATATGTGGGGGCGTGTTAGAACGAGCCGTTTTAGGTAGGTGTGGCTGACTCTTAACTTTTATAAAGAATATCTCTTTGGATTTGAGACTTTAGTCTTTGCAACTTTACAGATCTTCTTTATGCACCAAGAGCTTGTAACACTCCAAAGAGAAAGGAAAAATTTAAATTGCATCATATGACCCCTTTAAGCAATGACCATTTCATCAGGGTGCATGAAAGCATCCTGTAAAACTAAGAAAACAACTCTTTGCTCTTATGTATGAGAGGTAAACTCTGCTGCAAAGCCTTGCTATCAGTTGCCTACATTTAGGGCTGCAAAGTGGTAGAACATTTCTGGTAAATTTATGGAAACTTTCCTACAAAAATTAATAAAATCTAAGAGTTTCCAAAATTTCTGGAATTTTTTTTCCAGAAAAAAAAATTCTGGAAAAAATATTTTTTTTGTCTGGTAAAATTACCAGACATTTTCCACCTCTTTGCAACCCTCCATACACTACGCCACTTTTGCCCAGATTTTTGGTCTGATTTGCAGTCTGGACAAGTCAATGCTATTAGCCAAAAATCAGAGCGTATGCAGATTTCGGACAGAGTTGACAGACTTCATAGAAAATTGTATAGTGTATGATAGCCACAGTCTCAGATTTTTTTTTTAGCTTCAGACTATGATTCCATCCAGTCGGAGAAACTTGTTTGATATATTCAGCCAGGCTTTCAGCATTCTACCAGAACCTCGTAAAGGACCATTTTGAAACCCTTTGGAAGTCTCAACTTACTGCAGAGTTTGGTTTTGTTTGCCATTGGGAATGGATGTTCCTTTCAGTGCATTCTGGTTTTGCCTTTTTGCGAAGATTATATGCAATGTTGCTTTAGAAATCGACCAAAAGGCGGCATCTTAAAAGGCAAAGAAGTCATGCTGCCAGTCTTTGAGAAAAGACATTTTGTCCCGAGTAGCTACGATGCCTCAAATAGCTACATTGGCAGCTCACAATTTTTTGGAAGTCTCAGGCAAGAATCAAATCTTACATTTCTAGATGTCTGCAGCGTCAGTCTGGAAGCTTTGCCTATTTGTGGATTTTAACCCAAAACAAGCCTGACTCATCTTATCAAGGATCATGGAGGAACATCTTATGCGGTTTGTTTTGCAATGCAGGTATTTTGGCTCAGCATTTTTTCAAACAAAAAGCAGAGAGTCAGAGGCTTTTTACTCAAGCCATATGGGGTAAGCCAAAGGAGCTGTTCATTTCCTGAACCCTTGGCCTCAGACTGGCCTCTCAGAACTGACTGCTGTATCTATTAGATGTGAAATGGGACAACACAGACAAGTACAGCGGAAACAGATCAGACTTGATAAATATGATGGCTCAAGTTGATTATTTTCATGAACACACTGAGACTCCAGGGCAAACACTTTGCCGACTGAGCTTTTGAAGAGCTGGAACTTTGCAAGGTCTTCCAACCCTCAGAATCACAAGCTGGTGTCAAACTTTCACATTGTGTTGAATCACGCAGGACACAAAGTTTGCCATGCTTAGCAGAAACGCTCTGATGTAAATCAGCTTGACGCGTAAGTGTCTTCACAGTGGACGTTCTCGACACTCATGAGAAATGGCATGACAGCTGTGAAGGTCTGAAAATGAATAATTCATTCTAAGGTTTAAGTGGAGGATGAAAGGGGGTGGTGTGGCATAGTGGTTAAATTTTAGGACTAAAAACCAGAAGTTGGCCGATTTGCTACAAAGAGACAATCTCTTTACAGAGTTCTATATTAGGAATTTGCATTAAAGTTCCAGAAATAAATTCCACTGGTCTTAGTAGTTTGCCAGTAAAAAGATCCTATTAAAGTAGAATTAATTATACTCAATTACTACACAAAAATCTCCAGAGTCGGAGAACATTCCATGGCACTACAACAAGAGGGCAGGTTAAGGCAAGAAATGAAGACTGCCAGAGGCTCTATGGCACAAAGCCATAGGCATAACATCACTTTTTTTAACTCTCCAGAATCTAGGACGGCAATGTCAGCCTCACAACTGGGACATTTGTGCTTGAGGAGGGGAAGAGAGTCAGTTCATGGCCTATCTGTGTTATGAGCAGGCCCGCACAGGACCCGTGCCCACACAACTCAATTTTCCGCAGAATTGAAACCCCCATCATGGGGGTCATTGGATAACAAGCCATTTATTTGATAATGCACTTTTATATCCACAGTACATAGATATCATCCCAATAAGAGTGCATGAAAAGTCTGCATATTCCGTGCGGGTCTGGTTTTGAGGTGTGGGGCTCTTGGGTAGGTGGCACAATCACTGCTCTGTGCTATCTTTCTTTGTAGCTCTACCTGACCTGCTGATGGCCGGACCTGAGAGCCCTGCGAGGGAATGTAGATGCTGATAGAAACCTGTGTTGTGAAAGAGCTCTCTCTCATGTGAACAGAAGACTATACTATTCTCTTCAACACTTCTACACATGCTTCCATCAGCTTTCTAGGAAAAAACTAAAAGAAACGGGGAGCTATGAAGAGAGACAGGTTGTTGTAATAACAGGTCTCCTTATCCCTAAACTGGACCTGAAGTGAACCCCACTTTACCAGGGAACTGGTCACACTACCACCATCATATCCAGAAGCAAATGACATTGATGATTAGGGGGCATATACTAGGGCTGTGCAATTAATTGATTTTCGTTTTCTATCCTTTATGTACACACTCAAAAAAAGTCAAAATGCCTGTTTTAGAGAGTATTCGCATAAACACAGTCAGTTATGTCTTAAGTGAACATAAACAGTTGGAGAAATAAATTGGATGCGTGTCAGTATATTAGATAGGTCTTAAAGTGACAGCAACCTAATAAACATTCTGCTGTCTGTGTCCTTAATGTGAATCAAACAACAAAAGAACGAGAAAAAAAACCAATCACTGCTCTTGACTGAATAGCCTTAGTAGCTAGTAAGAATTATTGTGTTTAATTCTCACAGTGAGGACTTATTTCCAGTAAAATATATTTATATCTCTTTCATTAAAAAAAAAAATATCATATATGATTTTGGTCACTTCTAATCATGTTAAATAATCATGATTATGTTTATCATAATCAAGCAGCATACACACAGGATGCATTGTAGCATCATTTCTTAAGCTCAAGCTCACATGACAAATTTGATAAATGGGGAACGAAGGTTTCGAACTTCAAAATTAATGCAAAACCACCAAAAAATGTGTATTGCTACTTCTCTCTTAAATGTGCCATGGAGAGCTAGTAAATAATAATTTACATTTCAGCCCATTCCTCAAACGTTAGCATGGCTTTGAACTGAAATGTAATTAAAGCTAAATTAAATTAAATGACATATTTAAATCAGCACGATTAGCAATAATTTTGGACATGTGACAGAAAACTAAATGTCATAACAAACAGACATAATATTTTGTGACAAGCAGCACTGGCCCAACAGAACAAGTGTGAGTACCGCCATCTGACCTTGGGCCATCCTTATTGTTGAGCCTTGCCTACAATAAACATTTTAGGGAATATGTTAGTACAGGTACACCCTAGGGCTCTTTCTAAACACTGTAAACATATTCAGCAACAATTAAATGCCATTATGCCTTAATTACTGTCCTTAATACTTAGAAATGTTCACACATACAATTAAACTTGTTCAATTAATTGGAATACTATCATGTTCTTCATCAGCTACACAAGTTGGCTGCATTTGGCCATCATACCAGACAGTTTTGCACCCCAGGAAATATCAAGAGTGGGTCAGACAGTCCAGTGGCTGCCCGCAGTGATATTGAGCAGTTGTTGATTTACCCACAAACACACAATTCGGAAAAGTTCCCAGAACTCAGCGAGGGTCTTGTGTTACAAGCCCTGTCCACTTTCGCCTTCATTTCTCGGGATGTCAGAACGGATTTGATGCGTCCTGGCAGCGCTGCCCTGGGTGGACAAAGGACAGGGCTCCAAAGAGTCCCTCTCACACCGGCCTTGCCATTCATTCACACACATTCCAGGACGTTTGCCATGGAAACGCACCCCATACAAATCCCAACAGTTCCCCAGAAAGTCAAAGGCGGCTCAAATACTAATTTGTCTCACAGACAAGCAAAACCTTTGACGTTACACCACTATTATTTGCTGAACGCCCCACCCCCAAACCCCACATTTCATTTTTTCTCCTTTACTAACAGACCTGGGCATGCAAAAGCATTAAAAACTTTCACCATCAAAAGTACAAGCTTATGATGCACGCTGAGGTCATCATTAAGTGGCATGCAGAAACAAGGCTTTCCTAACAGTGTTGCAATTCTTGCGTCTTTTAGATGGGTGTATCTGATGAAAACATGTTCAAAAAATTATAAATAATAAATAAAATATAATTTTGATATAATTTTTATTTTTTTATTTTAGAACCTAACATTAAAGTTTTTAAATATACTTTTATATTGCAATAATTTCACATGCAATATTCAAATTAATGTACAAACAACATAAAGACAGTATATTTTTAATATCTGTTCAGTGGCACCTTTTTTTTATTACTTAAGGTGAGTATCACTGATACCAACAATACTGATGTCTCTATGAAACTGACCATTGATTATAGCCATTCAACATTACAGTGTAAATGAGAGCTATCAATTTTAACATTTATTAGACATTCAAAAATAACTTTTATTTTAAAGGGGCCATATGATGCTGCTAAAAAGAACATTATTTTGTGTATTTGGTGTAATGAAATGTGTTTATGCGGTTTAACCACCTAACATGAACGTTTTTAAATATACTTTTATATGGCAATAATTTCACATTCAATCTTCAAATTAATGTGCAAACAACATAAAGACAGTATATTTTTAATATCTGTTCAGTGGCACCTTTTTTTTATTACTTAAGGTGAGTATCACTGATACCAACAATACTGATGTCTCTATGAAACTGACCATTGATTATAGCCATTCAACATTACAGTGTAAATGAGAGCTATCAATTTTAACATTTATTAGACATTCAAAAATAACTTTTATTTTAAAGGGGCCATATGATGCTGCTAAAAAGAACATTATTTTGTGTATTTGGTGTAATGAAATGTGTTTATTTGAGACTTTAGTCTTTGCAACTTTACAGATCTTTTTTATGCACCAAGAGCTTGTAACACTCCAAAGAGAAAGGAAAAATTGAAATCGCATCATATGACCCCTTTAACCTAAAACAATCTTCACATAAAACCCATTATAATAAATGTCATATGCAGCTACCTGTGCCCTTCAACAAGTAAGAAATACACAGAAATTGAATAAAGTTATCAAACACTAAATTCTAAGTTAAATATAGATGAATCCTTAAAGCTTCAAAAGTTACTGATTTCCTCTTTTTTCTTTTGTTTTTTGATTAACAGACATCACAGCAGCTGCGTTAGGTTTATTGGCTACTATTTTTTTAAGAGCTGCTGCTGCTGCTAAATGTGACGTGGATCTGACACGCATCGTGTTTTCTCATAACCTTTTATATATAATTGCTCTTTAATATGAAATGATATACAGCACGTCGGTGCATTTGTGCGTGTAATTGAAGAGCACGTGTTACAAGCACAGTATAACGGCAGACAGGACAGAACATTTCGTTTTTACTGACATATGTCCTGAAAATATCTCATATGAGATCTGTTCACTGTTGTTGTACTGAAGCTCCTCGTCACCTGTACCGTTTTCCATGCTCGTTTGACTTGCACCTGGCGTTAAGGCGAAGCGGAGTGCGCGTCTGAAACGTCTCCCATTTGACGTGGTCGTCAAGACATTCTGCGCGTCTAAATAAACGCAATTTTTGTCAAGAATAAAAGAGACAGAAGCAGTTGTAGTAAGTGGGGTGGCCAACCCCAGCCCTGCCCCTGCATTAACTGAGTTATATATTTTTAACGCCATTAAACTGGAAAATTGCGTTAACACACTAATTTTGACAGCACTAACACACACACACACACACACACACACACACACACACAGTGTAATCAGATCAGATTACTGAAAAAAGTAATCACTTTTTCAAGTAACTACTAAAGTAATGCATTACCTATAAATTTACAACAAAATATGAGTTACTTTTTCAAATAAGTAATGCAAGTTACTTTGTTTTCATATTTATTCACTGACACCCCTCCCATCACTCTGTTGACAGAAATTGGGAGTAATGTGCTGAGGCACTTCCTTCAGCCTGACGCTTAATAATTTCACTTATGGTGTGAAAGGGTCTTTACAGTTGCCAAAAATATAACTTTTGGGTTTTTCAAAAATAAATACTAAGCGAGTCCAGCCCAAGTGACAAAAAAGTAATGTGAAAGTAACGTAATGCATTACTTTCCATAAAAAGTAACTAAGTAATGAAATTAGTTACTTTTCATGGTGTAACGCAATGTTGTAATGCATTACTTTCAAAAGTAACTTTCCATATATATATAGTAGCATTTTCATTTTAACCAAAAACATCTAATTGTGATAATGCCTCTACAGATGTTTGACTTTTTTCTTTTTTTTTGTAATTCTGTTATTTTCAATTTAGACTCTAATTACTGCAATTTTGACTACATGATTAGAAAAATACTACAATTGCAACATGTTTAATCAGCATAAATAAAAAATATTATTTAATAAAACAAATACTAACAAACTGTTAAAAATAAAATTAAAAAATATATTTACTTTTGCATTACAGTCTTGAAAATTGTTTGAGAAAGGTTCTTAATTGTAATGCGATATCCTTGTATAAATAATTTTTTTATGTATAACATTATATAAAATATTTTGGTTACACTTTATTTTAAGGTTCCCTTGTTACAGTGTAAGTATACATTTAAGTACTGAGTAATATTAATTAACTACATGTACTTACTATATGGTTAGGGTTAGGAATAGGGTTTGGCTTAGGGTTACTTGCATGTAATTATGCATAATTAATTGTTAATATAATAGTAAGTATATGTAACGTGTAACAGGGACACCTTAAAATAAAGTGTTACCAATATTTTTTCTTTTTCATTTTGGAGAGTACTGTATGACCCAAATATGCTGCATATTTTGCAAGATTCAGATTCCAGACAGCCTGAAGCCTCTGCCTACACACGGGTGAGTCTATGTACTTTATTCCCATTAATAAGCGATACAGGTCTCTGCATGATTGTGTTACATACACTCTGAGTGAGCTCGACTACATCCTTTTGCCCCTTTTCTTGTTTTCCTCTTCTGTCAGTAAATTTCCATTAAATAGAGATGTTATATAACAAAACCCGGTCAGTAGATAGATACACCATGGCAACTTAACAAAACAAAATAAAACAATGTGACTTGATGCATCTTGTTCAAACTAAGAGTGGACCACTTTAAAGACCTGAGATGTCAGCCAATCTAACCCGAGAGTTTATCTTGAATATTTTTTGTTATCTATTTATAGTGCTTTAATGCCATATAGTGGCAGATTTGTTCACACCAGCCATATAAGAAAGCACAAATCAGCACTCAACAACTCCCATAAATCTTCATCCATCATTCCCTGTTTTCCTCTTGCCTTTCCCATCCGGCCTCAATAATGGCTGTTCGGTGCTTTGTAAACACTCCTATCTAATTCGTTACGGTCCTTATCCACGAATGGCCATCTCTGACCCCTCGACTGGCCCACCCCCCCTTTCTCTTCTTTATGACAGAGAGGTGTGTGTGGGGCGACCCAAAAACAAGCACCTAAATGTCACAACTTTAATATATGAGGTCAATGTACCATTTTACAGCCCTGTGAGAGGCCCATCTTATCTCAAAGACACTGTTGACATAGCATGTTTTAATGGACTGTGTGAACAACGATAGTGGTCAGTTTAAGACGAGACACAGGTAAAGCATCTGGCTCAAAGGATTCAGTTTTATAAACACTGCTTTTAAGGCTAATAGCTTGTAGCGCACTGTGTACATGAAGTTGGCCAAACATGATCATTTTAGCAAAGACTGATGAGTTATTTCAGGGCATCTGGGGAAATTTGCACATGAAAAAGTTGAAAAGCTTACATGAAAGTACACAACTTAACAAGAGTGTTCAGAAAAATATGATTAGATATAATGGCCACACAATTCAATATAATAAAGCCAAGTGAAAAATGTATCATAGACATGAAACCTTATTATGAAAAGTTTACAGAGGGGTGTAATTCAGAGGTTTGACTAAGAAGTTAGAGGTGTGTGGAGAGGACACTTATAGCAATTTAGCATTATACAATGTGCTGACTCAGATGTCTGATTCAACAACTTGCAAAAGCTTTCATGTCAATTTCAAAACTAATCAAAGTGGGATGATAAATCACACAGGAAGTCGACATGCTTGCACATGATCATACTGACACTCTCAAGTGACGGGACGAGGATGTGACGCTGTCAGTGGAGAGAACATGAGCAGCTCATTTGTACTCCCTTTCAACATGTTGGAATCCCTATTTATTTATTCATTATTTTAAAAGAAATTAATGCTTTTATGAAGCAAGGATACATTCATTTTATCAAAAGTGACAGTAAAGACAATGTTATAATGTTACAAATCATTTGTGTTTCAAGTAAATGCTGTTCTTTTGTAGTTTATTTTTTGTGGAAAACATTTTTTTTTCAGGATTCTTTGAATAATGGGCTGCACAACTTTTTCAACATTGATAATAATAATAATAATAATAATAATGTGTTTCTTGAGCAGCAAATCAACAAATTAGACTGATTTCTGAGGGATCATGTGACACTGAAGACTGGAGTAATGATGCTGAAAATTTAGCTTTGCATCAAAAGAATAAATTACATTTAAAATATATTCAAACTGAAAACATTGTAATAATATTCCCAAAAAAATAGCCTATCTTTTAATTCAGCCTTGGCAATGTAAATATAAAAACATATTTCACGCCAACATCAAATTAAGATATTAGAAATTATGGTCACACTTTATTTTAAGGTCCAATTCTTGCTATTAGCTAACCATTAACTACAACTTTTGTCTCAATAAACTCCTAGTTTGCTGCTTATTAATAATTAGTAAGGTAGTTGTTAAATTTAGGTGTTGGGTAAGATTAGAGATGTTGAATATAGTCATGCAGAATAAGTACTAATAAACAGCCAATATGTTAATAACAGGCATGCTAATAAGCAACTAGTTAATAGTGAGAATTGGTCCCTATACTAAAGTGTTACCAAAATTATATTTTGTTATTTTTTGGACCATTAAGAACTCATTGAACTATGGCATTACCTTTGCATGCAAAATTATGTATTTTCAGATTATTTTATGAGGAACGTCTCATCCATTGAGCAGGTGTGTGTTATGAATATATTCCAAGGCATACTATCTGCCATGTTGGCATTGTCTTTTGACCCCAGTGCTCATTAAACTATGATATACTAGCAATAATACCAGTACACTGAGGTGTCATTAAACAAGAAACCTATAGCTCTCTGGCAGCTTTTCTAGTCAGATGACTTCTCAGTTCTTGTGACCTTATGGGAAAGTGTTGACTGGCTGCACACTTCAGAATGTCTGTGTTTTGACCTGATTATTATGCTATTATGTTATTGACCTGATTTCTTATGAGATTCACCCACAACACAACAATGACTCACCCGTCTGGATCCTGATAGTTGATGTTCAGCCTCTTTGTGGAGCCCAGTAACTCTACGACACAAGAGAAAGAACACAGAACACAAACGTCAGCTTCACATGAAGACAATCAAGATGCTGGGGCTTATATATATATATATATATATATTTACATCACAGCAGCATGGCTGTCAGCCTCAATCGATTCAGTATGAATTCCCTTCTCCAGCTTCACTCTTCTACTAGAAGCTCATAGCTGATGTGTCAGATGAAGCAAATGAGAGGGCTGTTTGTTCATTCACTGGACGCTGCGGAATGTGTCTATATAATCGTGTGAGGTTACAGTGCTCTCGAATAAACTCTCATCAGCATGTATGAACCATCAGGTCCAATGTACAGAAACACTGGCATATTCACTTGAATTGCACAACAACCTGTAACTAGAAAACTGGACAGTTTGAAGAGAGGAGTCTGAAGTTTATGTAGTCCTTGCTAGGTAGTTGCTATGGAAAATGCCACCAGCAGTGCAGAAATGACAAACTGCTCACTTTAACTTTTAGGTTCAAGTTTTGAGTCGCTGCTAGGCAGTTTCATTGGTCCTTCACATGAGAGCCCCAGAGGGAGTCTGGAATCCAGACTGATAAGAAGGTCTGAGGACCTCTGGAGATTCCTGTTAGCTTACTAGGAGATACAGGACTAAATAACACTGTCTCTTCCTGTGAACAAAAAAGGGCACTTCATTAACCTCTGACCTCTGCCTGACCTCACTAGCCAGCTCAGGAGGCGTTAAACTGGCAGGAGGATGGAAAATAATAGACCACTCAATAGTGATCTTTGGGTCTTTGATCTTCAGCAATTGTGGCCCTCAAGAGAGACTATTCTGTCACAGACCATTAGCCAATACTTCAAAACCCTGATACAATAAACTGTTTGCTTTATCCGTCAAAATGAAGACATCTCAGTGTGGCATGTTTCACAGTGCATGTAAATGCTTTGTAAAATATATTTTTGCAATTTTTAAAAAACTATTAATCTTCAAAAAACATCTGCTGAAAGGGATTTTTTTCAAGTTTTGCTCAAAAATTTGTAATCTACCATGGGGGATTTGTTATAATAATATTATGAAACAATTTGCAATTTCAGAATAAATACAAAAGCATTGAGATATATGAAATGAATGCTGTGAGAAGATACAAAAACATGCTACATCGCCCATCTCACTTGTGGCCTAAATTCTTTTCAATGCTACATGATAATATTATGTTTCATTATTCAATCTACATGTCTATCTACACACCAGCTTCCATTTTGTATTTTCAGAATCTTTCCCAGTAATGACAAAACAATTTAACCAGACTACAGGAACGTCAGAGAAACCCACAGTGCCCGCCTAAAGGTGAATCAGTGTTTGTATGCCCAGTTCGGCGAGGTCAGAGTTCAAGACAGTGGGGGCATTGGGGTAGAATGGGACCTAGAACGCAGACACTGGATACACCCACGATGTGGAGTCACAGTGACGATCCATCACTCATCCTTATTATGAAGCTGTCACAGCAATGAGTGACCAAAACACCAAAAAAAAAACCTTTGAAGTGAAGCTCTATAACCTCAATCCACAGGAGCAGTTAACTGACATGGTCTCAATAGAACCTAGTTACCTGCCATACATAATGAGAAGCTTTGAAGTAAAGCAAGGGCTCTTCCTTAAAGATGGAAAACCTAGGGAAATAACATTTTTTGGTTAAGATTGTGACAATCCATTAACCACTAATTCTGTACTTTCGAGAGAGCTGATTTTTGAGTTTTTTGACCATTTAATTAAACAGAACATGCTAAAACGAGTAATTTGTTAGTGAACCTGATTACACTGGTCATACAAAAAAAAAATACACTCTCTTTAACGTTCATGTGCAAAATGTTTATTCAAGTTATTTTTAATGCAGTTTATGAGCAAGAAAAAGCACCTCCTCTTTGGTTACCACACTGGTAAGACTGAAAATAACTACTTATTGTTTTATGCCAAAACTGGCAGGCATAAAGCATAATGGGTTTCCCACCACAAGAATGCATTTGGCCATTTTTGTTCAACTCTGCACAATCAAGGATTTTGTTGAACTGTAAAGCCGACTTCAGGTTTCTGCTCATTTCTGTGGAGTGAAGCTTGTAAACTTGAGTCTTTTAAAAAAAAAGAAAGAAAGAAAACACTAAATTTAGGCAACCACTGACTGCTTATATCAAAAGTACACAATTATATGTTCAACTACAAAAGAGCAGCCAACGCCTTTCACTACTATAACTGGCAATGCGTTGGAGCCAATCTGTAAACATACACACCCAAAGGAAAAGCAAGGCTCATGATCTTACCCTGCCTCTGGTGGTGGAGTCACACAGATTGTGCTCCATCTGAAACGACCCATAAGCACTGCCATATTAAAATATAACACTTCCAAAAAGCTTTGTTGCACAGGTAGTCGAACCAAAACTGCTACGGACTCCCCACATATAGGACACTTAAAGGGCACCTATTATGCAAAATCCACTTTTACATGGTGTTTGGACACAACCACAACACAACCACCCTACAATGATAAAAATCCACCCACTCCTCATTTTTTAATCCCCTTTATACCAAGTCAGTCTCACTAGGCCTGCCGTTTTGATTCTCGTGCAGTGTGATGTCACATTGCACAGGGCTGGGCCACGGGGGTTGATTGACAGCTCTGCATTGCTATAGTTTCCACCCTCAGTGGTTCTACGCTGTTCTCCATTTTCTCCACGCTCGAGCAGCTGTACCATCAACAATGTCTTGCAAGCAATCCCGATGCTCTGTGTTTGGATGTAAGACTGAACATAAGAGTCTTCATTTTCTCCCAACATCTGAGCTGCTGAGGACACAGTGGATTACTTTCATTTTTCAAGGTAATGCGCCTCAAAATCTACCTAAATACGTGTATCACTCCAGACCCCTTTGTGAATGTCATGTCGTTACAGTGCTTAGCGTTTTAACCGTATTGTGTGTACATTAAGTATTTTTGAACTGATCAGCGCCGCGCTTGTGAGATTAGTTCGCGCCGTTCGTAGCGCCAGATTTGTTCGGTAGCGCGGTTGCGCTGCTCTGTAACATCGCGCTGTTTCGTCCCACTTTCAGTGCATTTGGCTTCCCATATGTATGGCTGAACACCGGTTCTCTCGCTCTCAGTCATGTTGATTCTACCGGCTGTTTATTGCTGTAGATATGCAATGCAGAGAGATGTATACGCGACGCCCTCTTCTGGAGACGGGGCGGGAATATGCAGCTCATTTGCATTTAAAGCCATACACTCCACATCAGCTCTTTTTTTAGAAACACCCCAAAAATGACATTTTCCAGCTGTTATAATAAATGATCTGTTGGGTATTTTGGGCTGAAACTCCAGACACATTCTGGGGACACCCAAGATCAATATTACATCTCGTAAAAAGGGGCATAATAGGTGCCCTTTAAATTCTAGACTGAGCTGTATATAATCTGAAACATGCAGACAGGATTATAAATGAGAACCTTGTGACTGATGAGTTGCACTGGTAACATAGCAGTTAAAGATATAAGTTGGTAACCCAAGGGTATGTTTTATGTCTAATTTTTAAGGATGCACCGAAATAAAAATTCTGGGCCGAAACCGAAAATTTTGGATGCACTTGGCCAAAAACCGAAACCGAAAATGCTTTGTAATAATTATTTATTATTTTATGAAATAATATAGTAATTTTGTAAGACTTTTTAATTTAACTCAATATTTTTAATGATACTAAATTTAAAAACACAAGCCAATAAAATAACCACACTTTTACTGAAAGTAACATAATAAAACTGGACAGATTTTATATTAATATTGGTAACACTTTACAATAAGGTTTATTAGTTAACATTAGTTAACTACTTTAGTTAACATGAACTAAGAATGAACAATAGTTCTTCAGCATTGATTAATCTTAATGTTAATTTCAACATTTACTAATGCATTATTAAAATCAACAGTTGTGCTTGTTAACAGTTAATGCACTCTGAATTAACATGAACTAACAGTGAACAACTGTATTATGATTAAAACTAACAAAGAAAGATTAATATACTGTAATAATACTGTAATAAATGTATTGTTCATTGTTCGTTTGTGTTAGCTAATACATTAACTAATATTAACTAATGGAACCTTATTGTAAAGTGTTACC
>NW_015537957.1:904689-904926 GCF_001515605.1 Sinocyclocheilus anshuiensis
AATCAACAGTTGTGCTTGTTAACAGTTAATGCACTCTGAATTAACATGAACTAACAGTGAACAACTGTATTATGATTAAAACTAACAAAGAAAGATTAATATACTGTAATAATACTGTAATAAATGTATTGTTCATTGTTCGTTTGTGTTAGCTAATACATTAACTAATATTAACTAATGGAACCTTATTGTAAAGTGTTACCTTAATATTAAATATCAATATATTATTTTTATTCA
>NW_015537957.1:905208-937712 GCF_001515605.1 Sinocyclocheilus anshuiensis
TTATTAAAATCAACAGTTGTGCTTGTTAACAGTTAATGCACTCTGAATTAACATGAACTAACAGTGAACAACTGTATTATGATTAAAACTAACAAAGAAAGATTAATATACTGTAATAATACTGTAATAAATGTATTGTTCATTGTTCGTTTGTGTTAGCTAATACATTAACTAATATTAACTAATGGAACCTTATTGTAAAGTGTTACCTTAATATTAAATATCAATATATTATTTTTATTCAATTCTATGTAACAGAATCAGATATAAGTTGTTTTTGGACTAATTATCCAAATAATGTACAGTCCTAAGCTATTATTATCAGCATGTGAGCAGAGCATAGCATCACTGAAAGCATAATTTTACCAGCGTTGCCCAGTACAGCTGTACTACACCATGTTACAGCACAGTAGCGCTACTGCAAACAGGAACAAGTACTGCATAGACATTTCCTGTCACCGCGTTATTTGAGCGGACTTTGCTTTTCCAGTGAGCATGAGCGGTACACGAGCACATTCATAGAGCGGAATATTGAGTGGAGCGTCAAACCGCGCAATGACGAGGAGAGGGCGGGGCGGGACGCGCCATATATATTATTATATGTATATTTTCGGCTCGTATTTTCGGCCATTTTTCTCTTTCGGCCGAAAACCGAAAATGCCATTTCCGGCCGATAATTTTCGGCGGCCGAAAATTCTGTGCATCCCTACTAATTTTGGTCCATTTAGTTGAAAAAAGTGGTATTGGTTTGGCTGCATGTGTTGTCTTATTGAAAGTCATTGTAATAAACCACTATTTATGATAAAATTGGCATCTATGCATGGCAGTATTTTTGGAAACTGAGGTATAGCTTGCTAGCTTTGCACATCTTACAAAACATAAAAATCCCTTTTTTTGTCAAAGTTGTGCAATATGAAACAAAGTTGACTTGTAGTTTTTTATAAGATTCATTTTTTGGCATTTTTGCCTTTTATTTTAATAGGATAGTGAGTAAGAAAGCAAAGTGGGAGAGAGAGAGGGGGCGGTATCGGGAAAGGTCCATGAGCCGGGATCCAAACTTGGGATCCCATAGGGCATGGGGCGCTGACAACTTCTTGTAGTTTAAGGTATGGCTGAAATTTCAACAAAACATTATAGCAGCTTGAAAGGCCCAACGCTGCTCCTGGAGGGCCACTCTAGCCCCAGTTAAACACACCTGAACCTCTAGGAACTTTGAGGCAGGTGTGTTTGGAAATGTTGGAAATGAACTCTGCAGGATGTTGGCCCTCCAGGAGCAGGACTGGAAACCCCGTCCTATTGGTAAATGTATAAATGTTTTTTATTCCAGAAAATGCAAGTGCAATAGATAGTGCAATCCTATGTTTCCCTATTCAAGAAGCTGTGCTTGCATTCACAGCAACTGTATCCTACAGACTGTCATCAAGTGCGGCTTTGATCCCTGAGCTGAATGTTTGATGTTTGATTTCTATACATCGGCTCCTTCCTGCACACCAAACCGCCCCGAGCAGTCATGACCACTGAAACAATGGCTTAATGACTGACAACCTTCCTCTTCGGTAATGACTACTCAAGAAACTACTCGATTAAACACAAGGAAGGCAGGGGTGGGCTGCTTAGCATCTGTGGCTGTCTCAAATGTTTGAGGCCTGAAGAATTTCAGCAGAAAGTCAGAGGTGGTAGATTCCAGTAAGTTCACAGCTCCATTCCAGTCCTCTTGACCTGACAATGGAATGCCTGCAGTGCAGGGAGATTACGTGTTTGGAGAAAGAGAAACACACTTCCCCTGGTCCTCTTATCGACTGTGTAAATGAAGCTGGCGACAGCTACCACTCTGGATTTTGCACCATATCAGAGCTGATAAACTGAGAGTCTCGCTCACAAAACTAGCCTCTTTCAGAGACCTGCTGTGCTAATACAATAGAGGAAGTAAATGCCCTAAATCTCAAAAACCAAGTACACTACTTGGGTAAAAGTATGTGAACTGTACAATTGTAGCTACAATAGGCAAATTTCTGCAGCCATGTTCCAAAATATATTAAATGAAATGCTCAACAAGAACATAAATGTGCGGTTTGGGTAAACATTTGTACACATTTTGGCTGTTTCCTTAGCACTTGCTGGATTATGTCATAGGAAGCATGAGATCATTGGAAGCAGGAATTAGGCTTTCTCTAAAGAGTCCTAGACTGTACTTTAGGTAACATCCATATCCTGTCATCAAGACTTCCTCCAGCACTTCATTGAACATCTGGGCTCTTTTCCACATTTACAGACAGAAATCTTAGACTCCGATCAGAGCAAACGCACCGTCCCTTTCAAACTTTCTTTTAACCAGTCTCAGGTTACGTAATGACACCAAATTCCAACCCATCTTCATCGTTTTGCTCCTCTCTCTGGCACTTCACATGGATTTGTAAAGCGCACGTAGTGTCCGCAGCGAGAGACAGGGTGGCGCAGTGCACTTCTGCTCCAGCAGGCAAAGACAAACCCATCTCAGTTCACCTACCATGTCTTTGGTGGTCTTCTTTGTTTACACGTTGTTTTCTGCATGGAAGAATGCACTTTCCCTTTGTGAGCCACTTTTCCGGTTTGTGCCATCCCAAACCAGAGGCGAGGGGGGTTGGGAGACACAGATTGAGGGATTGTTCAAGTGGGGACGGAGGGTGCAAAAGCAAGTGTGACCCTTGGCGAGATTAGGAGGGGGGTCTGTTGACACAGGCCCCATCGAGAGCAGCCAAGCTTTCAAGGACTTAGGATAGGCCCCTTATTGCACTTCCTTCCCTAGACCATTGTTCCAAAAAGTAGGATCACTTAGACTATTGTGTTCGTTCGGTCCTCCCCAGTAAAACACTTCCAGGTCTCCAAGCAGAGGGTGAGAAGATCTCCTGGTGAGCTCATTCAAAAAATGCTTTTGCTCCTAGTGGTTAGTACATGTGCTGTGGTACTTTATCAAGGGCTTGGATTGTTCTATGGATGTTCCCTGTGTCACAACTCATGACACGTGCTTTAAAATGTAGGTAAATAATTAAATATAATTATTTGTTATGTTTATTTAGTGAAAAACTGTGAAAAACATTATTTATAACCATATCTTTACCGTATTGAACTTTTTTACATCTAACCTACTTGGCAACGATGGCTTTTACTTCAAATTGAAGATTCCTCTCATATGCACCCAAGAAAGAAAGGGAAAATATGAAACACAAAGTTAGAAAATGTACAAATATGTTAAAAAGAACCCTATAATTTTACTACACACTAACCCCAGCAGTTCCCATGAGATGATTACTGAAGCAAAACGGGCAAAACGACGCCTGTGAACTGAGGCCCCGTCCACATGGAGATGCGTTTAGATGTATATGCATACATTTTGTATCGAATAGGCGTTCCGTCCAGATGGATCCGGCGTTTTGGGAGAGTGAAACCGCTATTTTTTGAAACCGGGTCCCAGAGTGGATAAATCTGAAAACGACACCTTTGCGTTTTCGTGTGTACAGCCAATCTGTATATTTTGTGAAACGATGATGTCATCACCCCACGTCTCGCACATAGTCAGACACCGCTACGCCACGTAACAGCAACAAAACATGAACAAACACTGAACGATTGTCTTTTATTAAATAACATTCACACAGATTAATAAATGTATTGTTCCATGTTCGTTTGTTATACCACGTGCAAGGTTTATGCGCATAGTCCAAGTCCTCTTCTCCATTTTTAGTGTATCTCTGTGGCAGAATTACAGTGCCACATGCTGGTTTGGCATGTATACTACATTGTTTTGTGTCGGTTTCGTGGTTTCGTGTGGACGCAGATATTTCTTGAGATGAGGGGGGAAAAAGATCGGATAGGGAAAGCTCTGGCTTCGTGTGGACGAAATCTGAGATAAAGGTGAACAACTGGCCCAGCTCACAGTGATTGTTGTTTAGGAGAGATGGCAGACCTTTCACACACTTAAAGCTCTCCACACTGGAATGCAGAGACTCACGTCGGCCTGTTCTCAAGGCCCCTGATGAAGCCCTGATAACAGGGACGGCAGGTCCTCCGTGAGAGATAAAGCCGGTCTTTATCTGTGTAATATCTGTCTTTCCAGTCGCCTAAAACCTAGTCGCCAATGGTGACAGTCAGGAAAACTTTGTGTCTACACTTTATTTTGTCAGATCTGATAAGGAGCTGTTTGTTTGTTAGTTCCAGTGTTTCCTGTAGCACTAACGTAACCCTAAACCCAGTGTTTTGGTCACCCCTAGGTGACACTTTTTCTAAACCGCCATCTATTTAGCACTATTCTGTAATGTGCCAACTACAAAAAAGTTATTTGGACACTAAAATGTTTCATTTTACGAGGCAGGGGCTAATTTTTCTTGAATCTGGAGCCTTGGGAATGTCAACAGTGACGTCTGGGAAGAATCAAGAGGGCTCAGCGTATGATTGAGGGAGGTACAGAAGATAGACTAGAATTGAGTTTAAAGAGAGGCAGGATACGTACAGAGTTCATCCTGCCCCGCTGCTGAGGTTTGGGATGCCCTTGCCTGCTCGGGGTTAAGCATCACAGCGTGTAAAATAAATAATCGTTGCAGATGGGTCCAGAGGAGCGTGTGGTCACACGTGCAGCCAACTCAAACACGCCACAGAGTACATGCATCAGAGTCCTCTGAAAAGAGTCAAAAAAGGCTAAAGTTCTTATTAAAACCGGGACAGAAAGTTCACGCTAGGGGCTACTACTTACCATTGGTTAGTTTAAGGGGCGTTTCCTCTGAGGAGGCAAGGGAGGCAGTGCCTTCTCAAAAAATTTATGAGAAAATAATCCACAGTACAAAAAAACAACAACACAAATATATACGAAAAATACGAAATATGACATTAAAAAACATAAATCACTTGCTTTTTCTAAAATGACACTGTCGAACAGCGGTTAAAAGTTCCAGCGGGAGGCATTGTTTCTCTTGCCTCCCCGAATAATGTGTATACTTAATATGATGTTTAAGAAAAACTTCCCCAGTACATTCACATTTCTCACATCTGGCTCATATTCGCGATTTCAACCATATTCTCAAAAAGATTGTTTTCAATGACTTCAAAATCAATATTTTGATCGCTGGCAGCTTATTCACCAAATCCATCATCAAATGACAGTGACACGTATATTTCATTGCATACAGTAATTGCTCTGCAGTAAGCCATACAAGCCGGTTCAATTTTTGCTGATGATATTTGTTTTATGCCTGTACTTATGCACTTATGAGTGAAATCATTCACTCATAAGTGCATGAGTGAATGACACGTGCATGAAGAGACACGTCATCATTGTGTTTCAAACAGTGCCACCTCGAGGAATAAAGGTGAATTGCACGTACTGAGTCATCAGATATTTAATTACTGTTGCGCAGGTAAAATATGCTTACACAATTACACACCTTGGGTCTCTAGCAACCCTATACATTTTTTACAAAAAATTTATCAAAAAACAGACATTTTATATTTCATATAATTTTTCATGTTATATGGTTTATAATAAAGAGATTGAGGAATACTAAGAAAGTTGATGTCTACCTTTAAAAAACGAAAGAAGGGAGAGGGTAGTGAATGACGTCCCGGCTCGCTAAAGACCCGAGGTATGCATTTAAGGGTTAAAAATCACGAAATAATACAGGGCGCTGAATGTGGAAAGTTAATCCATTCACTAGATTGAGGACTAGAGCAAACTTTCATCTTGGCTTTCATTTTGCATGTCACAAGTCTTGAAGGATTAGGGTAATTTCATCCACTGCAGAAGAGGAGATCAGTACAGGGCTGTGACATCCCTAAAATGGTCAGTAAATTTAAGATGGAGTTGATCTCAGTGGTCAGAGGGCAAAGGTTGAGCACAAGATTAGATTTAACACCAAAGCCCTAAGCTTAGGAAACAACAATTGCCAATGGCTTTTGTGGGAGAGCGTTCAAACGCGGTCCATGCTAGCAAACCAATGCTAAAACAAACAAATCAAATGACTGTTGGCCTTTTTCAACACAATGTAAAAGTTCAACATCTGATCATTCTCTGAAACTGAAAAAGTGAAAAAGCACTGTGTTCCTGCAGCGTTCTCAAAGTCCGGCATACTCATTGACTTCTCAGTGAAGCCTCTCACAGTATTACAAACTTCTTTAGTGCAAATGCCAAAGTAATTTACGATGATTCAATTTGTTTTCAAGCTCAGGCCATTCAGTGTTAGATAAAATGCACAGCTGCAGCATCCAATTTCACCAAAAGCCATACTTGAGATCTAGTCCTGAATGCAGAGAGGAAAGAAACAGAATTCGCATTCGGCCACGCCTTCAACTTTAAACACAAGGCTGCATTTTGAAATGGCAGCAACTCACAAAACGTTTCAAAGAGTGCTGCCATTCTATAGAGAGATTGTGGCTGACTGTCGCTGCCAAGGCCTGGATCTGAGGCCTCTGGAAGCCTATGCATATCCATACCAAACACATTCCATGTTTGTATGTCCTGAAGAAACCAATCCTGGTTTCCCTTTAAAGGCGGATAAAAAATGATCTCTGGAGACGGAGGAAGCCAATCCCGTGCTAATAAATCAGTAATGGAAATCCGCTGGTGTGCGAACTGTCCGTATGACAGATTTCCCAACTCCGGGTGTCTGTCATGTCAGCGGAGTCGTGCCGTCACAGGGCCAGCGGTGCAGTTAATGGACACGTCTGTGACTGTGCTGCGGTCAGGCTGTGTCACAGAGGACAGAGCGGAGCGCGAGACATGCTTTCATCTCCGTGCCAAATGACGGGGTCCGGCAGCTGCATGGCCGGCTGCTGGGGAGAGCAGAGAGGAGGCCCCGAGACTCACAGGAGAGCAAAACATTTTTTGTTCTGGTTAAACAACCATAAATTCACTGATGGGCAGGTCCTCTGAGAATATGTACATGCTGAAAGCAGAACTAGAGTATGTCATTAGAGAATGGTTGTCATTCACAAAGTTCTACACCTTCCCCGCCCCTTGTGTTTGTATTAAATATATTCTCTAATTTGATTGTGCACCTACCAATAAAGCCTGTTCAGACTCAGAGCACATTCAGGGTGTTCACAATATTGAGTGTTTTTATTGAGTGTTCACAATATTCTTGAGTATGTGTAGTCAAGAACAGAACAGCATGGAGCACATGCAGACTACAGTATATACACTGAACAAAATTATAAACGCAACACTTTTGTTTTTGCCCCCATTTTTCATGAGCTGAACTCAAAGATCTAAGACTTTTTCTATGTACACAAAAGGAAAAGTGTTGCGTTTATAATTTTGTTCAGTATATTTAATCAATTAAAGGATAATTCACCCATAAATGAAAATTCTGTCATTAATTACTCACCCTCCCATCATTCCAAACCCCATTGAATGTGGTCAACAGCAGCTTAACTGTACTTACTTGACGTGCGAAAAAATAGCCTCATTGGCTCTTGTGGAAAATGTTCGTATAGCATGTGAGAACAAACCATTTTGGTTCTTGCACGTCAAACAAGCAGCTTTTGTTTACCATATTTGATGTTCTCTATGTATGTACACTTATGTTTATATGTGAATAAAAGACTTAACTCAATCTGTCCAGTATATGAAGTGATTGTGTCTTTTCAGAAGCCTTGGATTAAATCGTTTAATTCAAATGGATTACTTGTACAAAGTCTTAATGAACTTTCTGAGGAAAGATTTGGTGGAATGGATTTTCAGATGAAATTAAATTAAAATATCTTCATGTGTGTTTTGAACATGACTTCAAGTTTTATGGGTTTGGAACAACATGACAGAATGGAGATTGCTGAATGGAGAATAATATAAGACTGCTGAACTGGAAGGAAACTTAATATCGATCTGTTCCTCAAACAAAACTTGTAGCACAAAAGTTGTATGAACTACTTCTGTGGTGTTTTCCTGTCATTTTTTGGGCTTAATTCTATGGACTAACACACAGTATCAAATCAGTATTACCTGTGACCATACTTAAAGGCATAGTTCACCCAAAAATAAAAATTCTGTCATGAATTACTCACCCTAATGTTGTTCCAAACTCGCAAGACCTTTGTTCATCTTCAGAACACAAAGAAAGATATTTCTGGGAATGTCAACAGTGAAGTATTCATTTTATGAAGCCTTGAGAACACTTTTTGTGCACAAAGAAAACAAAAATAAAGACTATATTCAACAATTTCTTACTTTCGTATTGTCACATGGAACCACTGGTGTCACATGGACTATTTTAACAATGTTCTTACTACCTTTCTGGGTCTTGAACGTGGTAGTACCCTTGCTGTCTATGCAGGGCCAGAAAGCTCTTGGATTTCATAAAAAAATATCTTAATTTGTGTTCCAAAGATGAACAAAGGTCTTACGGGTTTAGAACGACATGAGGGTGAGTAATTAATGACAGAATTTTCATTTTTGGCTGAACTATCCATTTATTCCAGGTATTGGATTGGTGCGTCACTTTTTCAAAAAATTGGCAATTAAATAAAAAAAAATGAATGACTTAAACCGCTGTAAGTTCATTTAACAGTGTACCATGGTTAAATCCATTAGGCAGATTTTCCCCAAAAATCAGCAAGGAAAATGTGGAAAATAGTCCACAGATTTTGTCTGGGGCTGCTGATGAAGTGTTTCTGTACGTTTCAGAAGAGTAGACCCATAACATTTGATGAAAAAATAGCACTGAGTAAAGGACATTTTCTTGCCATTCCAAATGAGGAAAGAAAACTTCTCAACTGCTTCATGACAAGAGGTCGCTTTAATTATATGTGTGCAAGAGCTCAAAAACTACAATTTGATGAGTAAAGTGCAAACAGGTTATGAAGCTAGTAATAAAACAAACCATAGCTTTAAAGTGCAGCCTGTCAAGATGGAGAAAAATAAGAGGCTGTCATTTTAAATTACGTGAAAGAGTCACAGCTGCTTTTCCAAACAAACCCTTTGGATAAGAATTTTGAATACAGAATTTTAGAAGGGCTGAACTTTGCTTTCATTAATATTTGTAATGGCACAAACCGCCATCCAGATTACAGGTGCAAGGTTGCGGCCAGTGCCCACAAGGGGAATGCATTTCAACTAGGATTAAAACAAGCGGTAATTTCCTCTTGCCGCTTCCTATTATGTCTCAAGAACAACAACAGGAGAGGGGAAGATTATTCAACAAGAGGGAAACATCTGTTTCAGCCATGGGCTTTTCCACTACAACCAGCAAATAAGGATTATTACGTCGGTGGCATGTGAGAATAACCTGAAAATAGCAATCCAAATTAAGTATCTGATCTTGAATCTGCAACATGCATTGCATTTGTATACAGAAAACAACTGATCTAGAATCAGTTTCTAACTAAAGCATCGAAGTGAAATAATTTATCTTTAATTGGCTGGAGCTTCATTGAGCTTATGTCAAGAACTGTGGTATTTCAGAGGGAGATGTGTAATGCAATCCCTCAAATTTCTGCCAGTAGTTAATGACGCAGTTATCGTTTAGAAACTTCTCTTACAGCCACTGCTTTAGGTTTTGAAACCATATTTAGGGTTAATAAGGTGGAATGCAAAGCAAGATGATAGCAGAGGCTATGTAACATGCAAATGATCCGTGCTCTTAATGTGGGTGTGTGACCATGGACAAGGCAAATAGTCAAAGCTTCAGTGTTGAGCGCGAAACTACAGCAGGCCTGTTTCTGTGTGACTTCTCTCAATCCAGCATTAACGGACTGTTGACTCAGCAGAACATTCATTTTGTCATTTGATGATGATTATGATGTAGGAAGACACCGAGAACTGCTGACAGTGTGGTACATGATGATGTGGAGGTGGTTTACTAAGCATGCTTTGACAGTAGTCATTAAGCTTACACTTTTATCCAGGGGCACGGGAAGATGTTTTCGGTTGGGGGTGCTGTGTGTGTCCGTGTTGGGTGAAAGTGGGGGGGGGCTGGTTCACTTACGTCGGTGCTGGGGCTGGGGTTGATGCCGATTTTGGAAAGTTTTTGCTGGGATGGGCATTTTAAAAAATCTGATATTCGCTTTTGCGCCATTATCTCCTTGTATTAAAGTTAATCTTGTTCGCATTCTGTACAGTTCATGTCTGATACCACGCGCTAGCGTCACGTGTTCATGAGGATTAGGCTAATCATCCCATATAGAAAACATTTTCATTAATTAGTAAAATTAATCATGTTTATAAAATAAACATGGGTTTATTATAGCCCACTTACAATTTACATTTCAGAGATCATTACAAATAAATTATTAAATGCTAAAACTGAATAAATTTAAATGAACAAACTTGGCGTTGCATTTGCAACCATGTGAAAACAGGGGGTGCTGCAGCCCCCTCAGCACCCCTACTTCCCGCGTCCCTGCTTTTATCCAACTTGTCCAACAGTACACTTATTACTGGTTTAGTCCTCCAGGAGTAACCTGGGCTTAAGGTGTCTTCAACAAGGGTGTAATAATGATAGCTTATGATTTCAAATCATAAAACTTCCAGTTATCAGAGTTTTGGCTACTATTGGGACATTTTCATGACAAATAAGCACATTTTCAGCAAAGTTAAAATCCTCGTTTCTATTAACCGCAACACAAATAAGCTATTAAAATTATTATAAAGATACTGTATTTATAATGTACATCTGTACATTTAAACTTCATTTACTGTATCAATTTGTATTATTTTTAAATAAAAAACATTGTATTACAGTAACACAAGAAATAACTTTTTTTCTTCTTTCTTTTGAGCTCTTTTGGGTTAAAATACATTTGCAATACTTTCTTGGCCAAAAGAAGTCATTTTTTTAGAATGCATACATCAGCTTAGACTGTTATTCAACACCACACACACACACAGGAACATGCTACACATTTTGTTCTCAGGACGAAAAGGAAATTCACACCCCATGCTTTGTTCAGTAAAGCCTTTTTCCTCCTATCCCAAACTTTCATCGGTTTCCCCAGAATCCACTCCCACTCTATTCAACTGAGATCACGTGCTGCTGGCATGTGACTGACCGTATTTGTCTGAGATACGCAGGCGCTGCAGGAGATAAGATGACAGATTAACAGCACCAGCGATGCCTAGAGCTATTCTCCTGCCGTATCTGTGCTTTGGCTCAAGTCCGTTCATCACCATTTGAAAAGAGCTGGAGCGTTTCCATTTCTCCCGTTAAGACACTTAAAAGAGCCCATAAAAACAAAATTAGTGTTTTGTGGCTTTAAGTCCACATCTATTAGCTTTGAGGCCAGCTCTATGCTAGAGGGATTTTTGAAGTTCAAATAACAAACTCTTTTAGGAAATCAGGCCAAACATACAGAGCTTGTTTGAAGGGGTTTACATATATTTTTGCTGAATAAAAATATACTATATTAGAATGAGAGGAATTAAATAGCATTTCAAAATATCATTTTATACTAAGCATCACTTGACAGTTGGAATTTATAATGAGAAGCATTTAACCAAATTTCATATTTTATAAAGTATTTTATAAAGTAAATATTAGAATGCGGTTTTGTATATCACTAGAAAAACAATGTTAAATGACTGTTAAATGGTCATTTAAAAAAAACTAGACATAAAATTTAATGCATTGAATAATTTCTCAATGCTTCCTGATACTTTTAAGAAATTTAGTTTATTATTTCAGTTCACTCACCTGTAAAGCTATAAATACAATGTTACAAAAAGATTTATGTTATATAGTGTCGTGCAAGAACATTTACTCAACAGGAAAAGATTTGAAAACAGCTACTGTCACAATAATCAAACAATATCACAAGAGGGATGTTGTTTGACTATTAGCATGGCTTAAACACTGAATGAATAGGTTGAGTAAATGATTCAGTGACTCACTCATAAAGACCAGTAGGTGTCATAAAGGTCACTGGTTGCCACCAACTGTTGTGAAAGGTCTCAGTGCTGTTGGAATGTTACATCAGAACTCTTGGAACTCAAATTTGAGGACCAGAACGAACTTCAGAATAACAAAATATATAGCTCAATTATTAATGTTGATTTTTGTAGTTACTCTCCAATCATGACATTGCCATTATCGCATCATATTACAGTTAATTGTACCGGCATCTGTCAATGATGAAACATATTGGTAGAACATACTGCACAGTGCACTAGTATTGTGTTGTAAAGTTCACAGCCCCATCCTCTGCAGCTCCACGGCTGTCTCAACACAGAACGTCTTGCAGTACCTGTTGAACGCATTCATTCAAACGCCATTAGAGGACACAGAGAGCGCTGTGGGGCGTACATTCCCACTAGCTGACATCATCTCTCCTATTCTTGTGCATTTTTTCCCTCTCATTCAAAGTTCGGAGTGTTATGTCGCAGCCTGGACAATGGTTGGCACGCTCAGAGGAGGAGGAATGCCAGAGAAATATCTGTGAAATACTATTAAGCTCCAGCTCAAGGCAGCTGCAGCTCATAAGTCACTGCATACAGTGTTCTGAGGTAACATTGACCCTTTTTCCACATGTACTACCAGATTCTGCTCCTGCATTCCTGTGTGGAAAAGAAACGTGGCGTAGTCACACACAGCCATGCTCGTATGCGGCAGGGCTCAGGCATTAATTTACTGTATTGTTATGGAGCTCTGCTGGGGTCTTACTTAAGAGCTGTGTGCACTTATAGTAACTTTCCATTCCTAAATACAGCCAAAAAACAAGACAAGCTGTTTGTGCATGTAAGCTAAACTACACCAAAGTAGAGCTTGAGACACACACTGTTCTCTGGTTTATTCAGCATTATTCTGGCCTCAGGCAAGACTGCAGTACTCTTCCGAGTATAAGTCATCTGTGTCAGGAAGATAACGTTTGTATACTCATTCAGAGGCAGAAAATATTTGCAGTAATCTCAAAGCTTATCTGTGACACGCCAAAGACTGCATCTGTGTGTCTGATGGACACAACAAATGCAGGATAAGGCGATAAGACCCAACAGAAAATAAACAGTGGGTGGGTCAAATACACACAAACAGGATGATTTCAGCCATTCAAATTTTCAGCTTGAACGCTGATTTACTATTCTCAGAATGTGATATGATAATGTTTCAGGACACTGAAACGTTTCATGTGGAGGTCACAACAGGGTCACTATTTTTTTAGACCATCATATAGGGATATTTCTTATCTTCTGAACAGCACCTGACATGCTCTCAAGATGTTTCTCTTTAGCGAGCCAATTAAACATTTAGCAGGCAAGTGGCAGACTCGACAGACAACTGCCGTACAGAGACAGAATTTCACAGTCTGTCAAAAGAGGTTTTAACACATCCCCTTCAATATGTGGCCCCCTACCAAAATGAGAAAATCTCATTAGTTTCCCCTGCTGCCATTAGTCGTGGTGGGGGATGCTTGATATTAAGGAGCATCCCATAAACATGCAGTTAAACCACTAACTAATGAATGAAAAACCACTACAGTGGCTCTTTCAGAGGATCAAATGAATTTATCTGTGACTGATGTAGAGCACCGTCATTACAAACTGAGAAACCACCACCGGCTCTTTGAGACCCATACAAACGTGCGCCCCATCTGGTGGAAATGATCAAAACCACATTCATTGAAATGAGTATTAAACAAGAGAAAACACTGATGGGGAACTTGATGAATTGTCTGCACCCTGGATGCAAGGTGCTGGAGGTTAGCAGTGGGTGGTATGACCAAGATCTTATTTTGTAATAAAAACTATGAGGAAATTAAAAAGACAATTGGTTTATATATTAAATAACCCTCAGGTAATGGCTATTTTTGGATAATCCAGTGAATTAAATACATCACAATGGCACTATATCTCAGTTCATTCTCTGGAATGAGGATAAACATGCTTTGTTGTTGACTACAATGTGTTTTGGTGAATAACTGAGTGCCAAGAGCATGAAACCAAAGAAGTTCAAGAAACATTCAGAAATTTAACTCTCAAACTCTAAAGACTGTAAATGATACTTCTGCTGTTGTTTATGCATTTACACAATTGTTGATTATTGTTATGCATATTGCTGAGCCTGTGTAGTTCATTTCCAAGTTGTATTTATGTCACGATAAACAATTGTAGTACAGTGTTGGAACTTCATCTAATGCACACAACTGTTCAAAACAGTTTACACTTTAGTATCCACCTTATTCCTAAACGCGGAAGTAAGCCTATGGGCGAGACTTCCGGTTCATTAGCCGCTATAACGAGAAGAATATCAACATGCAGTAATCGGTAAAACTGTTTGCATTACAAACCAGAGTGTGTTAATAATTACGATAATACACTAAAATAATATGGTAAGACATACCAATTTGCACTATCAAGCAGCAAAACGAGTGGTTTTATACAGCTAAAAATAGCTGGAAGCAAATGAGACCAGAAGCAAGACCCATAAAATTTACAAATGGCCACGCCCATTTTTACGTGAGGGATAAAGTGGATAGGGACCAATTCTCACTATTAAAGGGATAGTTCACCCAAAAATGAAAATTTGATGTTTATCTGCTTACCCCCAGGAAGTACCTGGTCACCCCGGTTCTTGATGCGCTATCCGAAAGGTGCGCAGATATGCTCTCTTCATAAAAGCACTGACGTGGCGACATCAAAACGAGGAAACACACCAAACTAACAAAACACTTTAAAAGACACCCAGATCAAATGAAAGCGTTCAAGCAGGTAAGTTTCATTTAAATTTTTTATATTTAGATCAGTGTTTCCCATACATTGATTTATTTGTGGCTGCCCGCCCTGAAGGAAACCGACTGTCTTCAGAAAATTATGGATGTCATTTTCACGTTCAACAGCCGGCGCCTGACGCGTCTGTTTGGAGCAAGAAGAAGAAGCAGACGCGTACAGCAAGAAGAAGAAGCAGACGCTGTTGAACACGCTCAGGACAGTTCGGACATTGCGGTGACAATCAGAGGTAAAAAACGATATAAATACTGTTCAGTTTCTTGCACAGACCGATCGTTTCATGTCTTTACACATCAATGTATCGTCACGAGCCGCAGGGTTTAATTTGGTTTTGTTTGTGTATGTTTTTTGACTCTCAAAGCCATGATTCCCATCCACTTGCATTATAAGACTATCCCTTTAACTAGTTGCTTATTAGCATGCCTTTTATTATCATATTGGCGGTTTATTAGTACTTATAAAGCACATATTATGCATGACCATAGTCTACATCCCTAATCCTACCCAATACCTAAACTTAATAACTACCTTACTAACTATTAATAAGCAGCAAATTAGGAGTTTATTGAGGCAAACGTTGTAGATAATGGTTTGTTAATGGTGGGAATTGGACCTTAAAATAAAGTGTGAACGTAAGATTTTTTTTAAATGTTTTTGAAGTCAGCGAGAATTATCACCAAGCTGTATTTATTTGATTAAAAATACAGTAAATATAGGAATATTTTTACAGTTTAAACTAACTGTTTTCTATGTGAATTTGTGAAATGTAATTTATTTCTGATGCAAAGCTGAATATTCAGCATCATTACGCCATTCTTCAGGGTCACATGATTCCTCAGAAATCATTATAATATACTGCTTTGACGCTCAAGAAACATTTCTTATTGTTATCAGTGTTAAACACAGTCGAGCTGCTTAATATTTTGTGATTTTTTTCCAGGATTGTTTTGATTAATAGAAGGTTCAAAAGGACACAGTTTATATGAAATCTTTTGTAACATTGTAAATATCTTTAATGTCATTTTTTGTATCAATTTACTGCCTCCATGATGAATAAAACTACTAATTTCCTTAAAAAAATCTTACTGAACCCACTTTTGAACAGCAAGGTACACTGTGGCCTAACCGGACGTGACACAGTTTTCTACACTGACAGAGGAAATTCTGCATGTACAACAGGATTTTGGATGAAATTTCACTCTGGGTGGAGACACTCAGTTGAAGCAGCAAAAACAGAAACCAAAAAACAAAACGTGCCTGTCAGTCACAGCAGGCTTACGACAATACAAATGTCTTTTATTGTTTGCCGCTTCATCATGTTGCGTCTAGTTCCCTTGAATAACATGTATGCCAACAAACCTCCCAGCACTAAAAACAACAGGACTTAAAGGATCAAACGTCTGGGATAAAATCTGAAATAATAGAGGATTACACCACAGATTTAACACAGAGCATTATCACACACACAAACAAATTACTGTACAATCCCACCCAACCTCAAACCTCCATCTGTTATTGAGAAGGAGGAAAGAAAAAAATATTTTTTGGAAAAAATCCATCCAGCAAAATCCAAAGTCAGCAGTAGGCGTATATCGGACGTGCTCCTGACTCACCATGAGAACTTTCCACAGCCTTTCACCAGATATAAACACAGAGATCTAAGGGGCCGTTTACACAACAACGTTTTCAGCCAAAAACTGGAAACTTTTTATGCTTTTTGCCTGTTCGTTTACACGACAACGGCGTTTTGGGGACTGGAAACGCATATTTTTGAAGACGGGTTTCAAAGTGTACGTTTTTGAAAACACCACCGTTATCGTTTCCGTGTAAACACCCAATACGGGAATCTTTGAAAATGGTGACGTCATGCGCGTACGTAGTACGTGTTAGGTATGTAGACATGCGCAGTACGTGTCGATTTTAAAGGCAAGCATGAACAAACATACACAACAATGGCGGAGTACATGGTACTGTTGTAGCTGCTCAAGAGTTTGCTAACGCTTCTTCAGCAAAGTGTGGATTTACTTCACCAATATTACAACCAACCGCGGAGACGCATCATCTACAACATATAATCGTCACTTCCGTACAGGTACTGTTTACTAACAAGATGACAGCGGCAACTACTGGCCTGGCATACGTAATACAGCATTTTTGCCCGTTTTCGCGGATATGTGTAAACGCAAATCATTTTGAAAACGTTGTCGTGTATACGTGAAACTTTTTAAAAACGCAAGGGAAAAACGTTTCCGTTTTTGACTACATCGTTGTCGTGTAAACGTAGCCTAAAATAGGTCATGATAAGAACAGCACATGATAAGAAGCGCCAATGTGCCGGGGTCTCTCTATATCCCATAATCTGTATGACCACCATCTGGGTCTTCATCGTGAGTCTGAAGTGGGGTGAAAGCAAACCTGCGCTGGCAGATGTCAAGGGGAGCAGAGCAACGGATGCTCGGATGCAATAGAGGGTGCTGTTTTTGTTGTGCAGTTTTGATGAACACGTGTACGAAGCACAAGGTGATGAATTAGTAAAGCTGCGAGTGCGAACAAAGGATCGTGGGTAATCTGACAGGCTGCGGCGCAGCCCCTCGGGGACTGAGACAAAGCGGCAGGGACGTGGGGTGGAGGCATGCTGGGTAGGCTAGTCAGCTGGCCGGGTCTTCTGCAGCCTGAAGGATGAGGGCCACAAAAGCCTGCCACGTGTTAATGACTGTATGAAAGCGTTTATGACCCTTAGCGCACTAAAGATGACATTATGGCGCAATTACTCAGCCTGCGTGCCACTCACACAATGGGCCAGGCGTTGATTCTGGCCTGAAAAGACAAAAGAGGAGGTTATACACGAGATTGAGTCACGGCCCATGCCTCTCTTGAAGTGGCTGCGTTATCTGTGTGTGTTTACACACACTTGGGTAAAGAATAGCTGAGGTGGTGCTGGGTTATCAAACTGACCTCTTGCCGGCCTTGGAAATCAAACCCTGAAGCTTATGTCCAAACAAAAGCCCAAGGGACAAGTCTTGGTGACCAAGTGCTCAAATGGCAAGTTCAGGATGTGTAGAGAAAACAAAAAAACACTATGATGTTAATTCAAGATGCAGAATTGGTTTCATTAGTCTTTCCCATGAGGCACAGCAAATATACAGCCAACCTGAGATAACTACAGACACCTGCCCAACAAGAGGACACAAACTTCAAAAGACAAAGTCCCCTGTGTTCTAATGGATAATTACAAGCACCTTCACAAACATGTGAAAAGGTCACCTGCAAGGTGCAAAGTATATTTAGGGCTAATGTTGTTCCAGGTGTGAAGGTGTACATTTAGCCTGAGAGTTTTTTCTGCCAACGCAACTGTCTCATGGTGTAGCCTATAGATAAAAAGGGAAGTGCAGTAAAGAAGTGAATTCAACTTTCAAGATTATTATTTATTTATTTAATATTGCATTCAATTTAAATGTTATATTATTATTATTATTATTATTACATACACTACATTGAAAAGTTTGGGGTCGGTATGTTTTTTTAATATTTAAAGTCTCTTATGCTCACTAAAGTTGCATTCATATGATCAAAAACACAGTAAAAACAGTAATGTTGCGAAATATTATTACACTTTAGAATAACCATTTTCTATTTGAATACATTTTAAAATGTAATTTATTCCTGTGATCAAAGCTGAATTTTCAGCATCATTACTCCAGTCTTCAGTGTCACATGATTCTTCAGAAATCATTCTAATATGCTGATTTGACGCTCAAGAAACATTTCTTCTTATCAAGTTGAAAACAGCTGAGCTGCTTAATATTTTTAAAGGAAACCCTGATAGATTTCTTTAGGATTCTTTGATGAATAGATAGTTATAAAAACAGCATTTAATTGAAGTAGACATATTTTGAAAAATTATAAACGTTATGTTCTTGCAGAATTAAACTATTAATTGCTTTCAAAAAATGGGGGAAAAACTTGTTGACCCCAAATTTTTGAACAGTAGTGTATATTATTCAATTTAATTTTAACTATTGCTGAACTTTTTTTTAACATTTTATAAAAACAACAAGCCACTCTGTATAACATTGTGCCTAAGTAACAACACTTCTTTACCATAGTAAAACCACTGTAATATTCAGCTTTTAGAGGCATATTGCTTTTACAACTATGTTATCACGACAGACTCCGACAGAGAAAAGACCCCATTTCTCTTCTGACGCCTGGCAGTTTGGGAGGTCTTATTGGAGTGGAGCATCTCTTCGCCTCTACAGACTCCCACCACACCACATCACAGAAAACATGGGGTCTTCATGCTGGAGTTGAGTGCCTACAGCTCGCTCTCAATGTACTGCCATAAAGAGATAAAATACAACGCAAACACACAGTCTGTTTATGTTATCAGGACCCAGTTTGTAAGGTGTTCCAAAGGCCAAGCACGCTGCTCTTACAGAGATCACAAACCTGGAGAAACAATACACTTCCAGCAAAAACTAACTAGTGGGACTGGGAAAACAGGCATCAGTGGGGTTCTCCAAGCAGTTCATTCATGTTAGACCATTAGAAAGCTAAAGTGCACAGAGATACGCTTAACCAAAACAGCGGTCACCATTGATCACTGTTGAGCAGACAAGCAGTCCTGAACTTTGACCCTCTGAAATAAGCTCTTATCATCAACCTATGAAATGAAAAGTAAATTGGCTCTGTGTAAGTAAATAAGGGCAAATGTGGTTGATCACTGTTTCTAATGACTTTATTTGTCATGAATATGTCTGCATGAATTCTGCAACAATCAAGTGCCACAGATTTCCACAGAATTCAAAGTTCTTCATATCGCCACCCATTGCATGTTTGTTAATTAAATATTGTGGCTAATTTGATCATGCTTTCAACCATCAATTAACATGCTTACCCATATTTAAAGGGTTAGTTAATCCAAATTTAAAATGATGGCCTCATTGACTTACCATTATTCCAAACCTGCATGACCTTATTTCTTCCGTGGAACAAAACAGGAGACTTTTAGCACACTGTAGTCTAAATACTTAAGTCTGTTCCTCACTTGAAGCTATTGTATGGCTCAAGAAGACTTGGGATATAGTGTACAAGCAATATGGACTACTTTTATATTGCTTTTTTGGTCATTTGTGGATCTTTAATGCTCCTGGTCACCATTTACTTTTACAGTATGAAAAAAGAGCAGCATGAACATTCTACTAAATATCTTCATTTGTGTTTTACGGAAGAAAGAAAGTCATACAGGTTTAGAATGGCTTGAAGGTGAATGTCCCATCACAATTCATGGAGAAAATACGCAGAATCTGTACAGCCATGAGCACCAATGTAGATCATTTAAGAGAAATACATACATACTGAGAATTGTTTTAGGTATGTCACCCAGCTCTAGTCATGGGTATATAAATAACAGGATCATCAGAATAACTATTCTAACTTGTTCACACAGTGGACCCTATAGCACCCTGGTGGTAGAACAATTGCCAATGATGGTCTGCAAAAGCAAAGATCTTCATGGATACACATGATGTCAAATGCAGTGAAAGGATAGAGAGGTAATGTACTGTTACTCACTGCTTTTGCTGGCTTTGACCTTGGCCAGCAGTTTCTGCGTAGTAGCTAGATCTCCATTCTTGACCGCTTGCAGAAGATCCTGCTCTTTTCCCATGATCTCCACCAGCCAGTACTCCACCAGCGTCCCACACGAGTCCTGCTCCTCCCTTACACCTCCATACAGCGGCGCAACCACGGCATGAACCTATCCCAGAATCCTCTCTTTCGGTAATGCTACAGTCGGGGGAGGTGACAGCCAGACGTCTGAAGGAACCACAAGCATCCAGCTCTCCGTTTGGTTATGGACACGGAAGGCCGGAGAAATGGAAAATCTATTTCACCTTATAAATTGCCTTCCGGTTTTTCGTTCTTAAGTTTCCAGAGCCTTTTCAGGGTAACAAAGTCGGTTTTGGTCGCGTGGAGCTCAGTTTCTGGGAATGCAGAGGCCCCTGCTGATGCTGTGGTTTAGAAAGCTGAGAAGACCGGAGTGGCACAAGCAGACCAAAACCTGAAAAAGGAGTGGGCAAGAAAAATAGTACTGTTAATACATCAGCCAAGTACAGTGTATGAGCAAAGCAGCAAGAGGGAGAAAGTAATGCTGAGAACAGAAGCCCACTATGAAGCCCTGACAGCAAGCCTTTTGTGATCAAATAAAGACTCTTTTCACCTTTCAAACAATTCCTTCTCAAGGAAAGGTTACAGGTGGATTATTCATGCTTAAAGGGATAGTTCACCCAATGCTGTAAATTCTGTTATCATTTAGCCACCCACATGTCATTTCAAAACTGTATGACTTTCTTCTGTGGAACACACAAAAAAGATATGGTTCAAAAGTTGTTGTTTTTTTAAAGGAATTAATCATTTTTATTCAGCCTGGAAATATGACAAATAATATCTTTAAATGTCTTTTAGAAGACAAGTCTTATAAAGAGACATTTAGATTATAAGAAAATCTATTTCAAATAAATGTTATATTCATCTTTACATTCATTCAAAGAATCCTAAAATGTGTCACCGTTTCCGAAATAAAAATAGCAGCACAACCATTTTCAATATTGCTAAAAAACAAAACAAAAAAAGTTTCTAGAGCAGCAAATAAGCAAAGAAGAATTATTTCTGAAGGATCATGTGACACTGAAGACTGGCGAAATTATGCTGAAAATTCAGGTTTGCATCACAGAAATAAATTACATCTAAAAGAATACTAAAGTATAATTTATTTTATTTAAAATCGTAATAATATTTCACAATATTACTGGTTTTATTGTATCAAATAAATGCAGCCTTGGTGAGCAGAAGAGATTTCTTTTAAAAACAATAAAAAATATTCCTGAAACCCAAACTTTTGAACGGTAGTGTATTTTGAACGGTTTTGCCCAAGTCAGTGGGGTTCAAAACAACACTGGACCCCACTGACATTTATTGCATGGACAAAAACATTTCTTTTTATTATTATCATTTTATTATTACATGACATGATGGTAGAACTTTCATTTTTAGGCGCACTACACCTTTAAGATACATGTAACCACCAATATATGTCTAATCTTTGTGTCAGTGACATGATGCTTATTCAATTAATTTTGAAATGATTTTTTTGGGGGGGGCCCCGGTAGACCCGCATGTCTATGTGTCAATAAGTCAATAAAAGTCTCTTAAAATAGAAGATATTTTGACCTTTTTAGCCATAAAGCAATGTTAGTTAGATCCGACAAAACAAGGCACGATTTCCGCAAAAACTGTCGGTAACTACGTCAGTAAAATGTTGCCTTTAAGTATGCGACTGCACATTTAAAATGTGTTGGCCAAGCTTTCGTATCTGCGTTTACATGCCTAACCCCAAATATGATGAGCAGCTGTAGTAGTAGTAGTAGTAATTGCCTTAACATCACTATTTAAAAAACTGCTGACGCTAGTATTCTAAGTCTCAGATAACATTTTAACAAGCCAAAAGAAACATGTCAACAAAAAAAGTTTAGACGGCATACCATCTCAAACATACATGCTGTCAAAGCAAAAAAAATATATAAATTAAATCACAGGCTTAACAGTTAGTGTGGTCAGTAAAGGCAAAGAAAAGAAAAACAACAATAACCATATGCAGCGCAGCACATGGTCTTGCCTTCTCTACACACCCAAAAGACTCTGAGGGAGTAAGCAAAGCTGTCACTCTCAATAGCTGTAATCACGGCCTCTTTCGTTTCCCTCAGGGCCAATAGTCTTTACACGCCAAACCAACGTGTGAGTTTTTGAGCCATCAGGGTGGAGTGCTGTTATGATGGTTTTATGGCGTTCTGATTGAACTTTATGAGTGAGTTTACAGATGCTCTTTATTGTGAGGAAATCCGCAGTTCGAAAAAGAAAAGAGGAGGAACAGGACAGGTGAATGTGAAGGTGGATTGAACTGCTTTGACTGATGAAAATAACTCACAAACAGGAATAACGGTTAGACAAGCCCAGTAACTGGCCCTCATGTTTACAAACCATCAATTTAATTTCAGGGATGCAAAAAATAAGCAATGGGTTAGTTGCTAATCATGGTTTTCTCAAGTACTTCTGGGAAGTTTGTATTTAGGAGTTTGGAAGTGGTAATTACGACGTCAGGTGTATTCAAATCACGTTGGTCGAAGCAAGATGACAATGTAGCTACTCTACAAAAACACAGCAAGATTTTTTAATTCTACTACAAAATGATGATTAAAAAAATTTGCATTAGGAGTGTTTTTGCTTTGTGTTTTTACTGAAGATGCGCCAAACGGAACCATTATTTCTAGTGTGATTGTACAATACTATCATATTTTGTACATGCAACTTTTATTGTAAATGAAAAAATATATATAATATATTACATTTCAACAAATTTACCATGAATGAAGAAGCTGCATCCATCCATATTTTCTGGGCTCAAAGAAAATCCAGAATTTTCCATCATAATTACAACTTGTGATGGCATTTGTGTGCATTTGACTGATATATATACGATCTTTTCAACATGACTTGAACACATTATCAGTCTTTATGAAAGTGTAATAATTAGGCAGGTTTACGATTAAGAAGAAGATGCGCTTCCTAGGGGACATTTACATGAAACATGTTAAAAAAAAAAAACACCTACTTGGAGCTCAATAAATGGACGTTTTTCAAAGTCGGACAATGTTTAACTTGACACATTCTTAAAAACTGGCAGGAAAAATGCAGGTGCCAAAAATGTCCATCTAAATGTGTACGGCTGTAGTTGTACTGCTTTGAAATAGATCAATTTAAGAAGATGCAACTTCTCTCTTCTCTTCAACTAATCAAAAGAATGCTGTCAGCATGCTAATTCAAGCACCAAGGTTAAAAATAAAATCTCAACTAGTCGCCCTCACTAATTGACTGCTGCTATAATCAACCATCATGACCATCCATAATCCTAACCCAAGGGTTCAAGGTTTGGCTGGTTAGTGTAATCCAGTTAGCCCCTGCTGGTAGATGCTATAACAACTCCAAATTACAAATATTTCATTCTTCTATAAGAAATGTTCTGCCAGTGACTGATTTTTTGCAGGGCTCCACACGGACTTCATAGCTCAGGACAGTCTTTAGTTAGTGCTGATATGATGTTATTTTCTTGCAGCTTCAGAATGATCAGTCTCATGGTTTTTATGGCTCCGGTGACAAATAAAGGTTCTTTACTGGTTCCATAGAGAACCGTTAACATCCATGGAACTTTTCAAATGCACAAAAGGTTCTTTATAGTGGAAAAATGCTCTTTAGATTCTTCTTCTGGAAGTTCTTCTGCCTGTGGCACAAAAATACTTATTCTGTGCAACTGCTGCAAAACTCCTTTTTAAAGCACCTTTATTTTTAAGAGTGTGAGATAAAAAGCAAAATCAGGAACAGAGATGATGGGTTGCATACTTATGTGGCTGCGTTTGACAGTGAGTAACCTCTATTGAGATGAATGGGGATGCTAATAGATGGCTTTCTGCAAGTATTATAGACCTTGTGCTGAATAGAAATTTCTGAACACCTACAGGTTCAGTCCTGGTGTAACCTGAGGTTGATCAAGGACGCAGTGGTGATGAATCAACTCTTCTGGGGTTTAGAACTATATTCGTTAGGTTACCAGAGGTTTACTACTACACAACCCCATCAGTCCATACAGTATGTGTCTATGCACAGACATCACATATGTGGCAAAATAAACAAACAATGATATGTCATATTTCTTCATAACACCATACAACCATATACCAAACAATAGCTGCTGCTAGTTTAAGTTAAAGCACATCTAACAGAACACTGTAAACTGTTTAGCTTGTATAGTTGATATAAATTTGGCAGATTTTAATTCAATCTGCAAAGATCCATTTCGGGGGAAAAATCACCATGGTAACCACAGAGTCCGCCAAAATATCAGTTTTAGTTACTACAGATGAACTGAGAGGTAAATTGGTATTAGCCGCCGGTGTTATAACAAATAAATACATAAATAAACAGAAAGCTTATTGCACTTTATTATTACTTTACAATCTAAGCAATATTGTATTGTCGCAGAAACTCTAATTAAAGTTAGTAATTTTGTTTGAGCAAACTAGAAAATGAAACCATAATTCGGTGAAATATCACATCTATCAAAGCGCGATAGCTACAGATTTAAACCCAAACTAACTAGTAAAACTTCTCTATTAATACTTACCATTAATTTAGTGTAAAGTGTTCATTTTCGATGTGGGTTGCTGCCATAACAGCGAGTCCAGGATCAGTCGCTGGATCACTCTCTCCAGTCCAGACACTACTTCAACAACAACAACAACGAGCTCAAAGTCACCTTTAGTCAACTCTTAGTCGATAAACACACTTCGCTGTAAGTGTGAGAGCTGCTACTCGCGCTCGAGTCTTTCATACGCTATTTTCTCGGCAGTCCGTGTCGATAAACTCCAAACTGAGCGTCGGCTGCGATTTGCATGCGCGTGTTTTGAGAGCTCCAGCAGTGAGTGGAGTCGACTGGAGCGGTCCTCCCAGTGGGAGGGGGCAGCTCCGCCGCTCTGCCGCCCTCTGGGCCCCATCCGCCGCTTCGCCGCTCCGCCGCCCTGCCGCCAGACGACACTCACCGGAGCTCCTCCAGCCTCATCTTATCTAATATATAGGCTATTTGGTGAAGTACAGTATAATAATGATTTAACATAAAATAAATGTTCAATATTTACATTTAGTCATTTAGCAGACGCTTTTATCCAAAGTGACTTACAAATGAGGACAATGGAAGCAATCAAAATCAACAAAAGAGCAATGATATGCAAGTGCTATAACAAGTCTCAGTTAGCTCAACGCAGTAGCCTACACATAGCAAGTTTTTTTTTAATTATATAATACATTAAAAGAAAACAGACAGAATACAAATAGAATAGAGCAAGCTAGAGTTAGAGGCCTTTTTTTGCTTTTGTTAATTGTATAATAAATAAAAAGAAAACAAATAGATAGAATATAAAAGGTTTAGAGAAGACGTTTTGTTTGGTTTTTAGCCGATTCTTGAAGATGGCTACGGAATCAGCTGCTCGGATTGAGTTGGGCAGGTCATTCCACCAGGAGGAAACATTTAATTTAAAAGTCTGTGAAAGTGATTTTGTGCCTCTTTGGGATGGCACAATAAAGTGATGTTCACTTGCAGAACGCAAGCTTCTAGAGGGCACATAAGTCTGAAGTAATGAATTTAGGTAAAGGGGTGCAGAGCCAGTGGTGGTTTTGTTGGCAAACATTAATGCCTTGAATTTTATGCGAGCAGCTATTGGTAGCCAGTGCAAACTGATAAACAGAGGTGTGATGTGCGATCTTTTTGGCTCATTAAAAATTAGTCTTGCTGCCACGTTCTGGATTAATTCTAAAGATTTGATAGAACTGGCTGGAAGACCTGCCAAGAGAGCATTGCAATAGTCCAGCCTGGACAGAACAAGAGCTTGAACAATTTCTGGCTGTACTTGAAGGAGTTATGGTTGATGTGCCTAACTGGATGGTGAAATTGTGATGAAACGATGGTTTTGATGAAACCACAAGCAGTTCTGTCTTGGCAAGGTTGAGTTGAAGGTGATGATGGTCCTTCATCCAGCAAGAAATGTCTGTTAGACCAGCTTAGACGCGAGCAGCTATCGTCGAATCATCAGGATGGAATGAGAGGTAGAGTTGAGTGTCATCAGCATAGCAGTGATATGAGGGTTATACGAGCCTGTCTAAATGCTGAGGGAAAAACATCAGTGTGAAGGGATGTGTTAACGATGTGAGTGAGTGCAGGTACAACTGCAGGAGAAATGGCTTGAAGGAGATGAGATGGAATAGGATCAAGCGGACAAGTAGTAGGATGATTAGAAAAGATGAGTTTGGAGACTTCTGCCTCAGAGAGTGAAGAGAAGGATGTGAACGAGTGTATGTTTGCTGGTAAGATGTGCTTGACAGATTGTGGTGTGGAAAATTGTGCACTGATGGTTTTAATTTTATTAATGAAGAATGTGGCAAAGTCGTCAGCTGTTAGAGTTGATGAAGGAGGGGGAGGAGGAGGACAAAGGAGGGAGGAAAATGTTTTAAAGAGCATGCGAGCATTAGACTATACAATATATACAATATGTATCTATAGCATTAGTAAATTAGCAACATGTTAATCCACAAAATACTTACTTATATAGTCATATAGTGCCGTTCAAAAGTTTGATTTTAATGTTTTTAAAGACGTTTCTTATGCTCATCAAGGCTGCATTTATTTGATCAGAAATACAAGGAAAAAAGTAATTTTGTGAAATATTATTGCAATTTAGTTTTCTAAATTTAGTATTGCAAAATAGTTTTCTATTTTAATATACTTTAAAATATAATTTAGGCTATTCCTGTGAAGCAAAGCTGAATTTTCAGCATCATTACTACAGTCTTCAGTGTCACATGATCCTTCAGAAATCATTCTAATATGCTGATTTATAATCAATGTTGGAATCAGTTGTGGTGCTTAATATTTTTGGGGACCTGTGGATTTTTTTTTAGGATTCTTTGATAAATAAACATTTAAAAGGAAGAGTGTTTATTCAAGATATAAATTTTGTGTTTGTACAATGTACAATACTATTCAAAAGTTTGGGGTCAGTAATTTATTTTTTAATTTTTTTTAAGAAATTAATACTTTTATTCAGAAAATATGTGTTAAATGGATAAAAAGTGATAGTAAAAACTTTGTAAAGACATTGTTAGAAAAGATTTCTATTTTGAATAAATGCTGTTCTTTTTAACTTTTTATTCATCAAAGAAAAAAGTATCACAGGCTCCAAAAAATATTAAGCAGCACACTGTTTCAACATTGATAATAAATCAGTATATTAGAATGATTTCTGAAGGATCATGTGACACTGAAGACTGGAGTAATGGCTGATGAAAATTCAGCCCTGTGTCACAGAAATAAATTATATTTTAAAGTATATTAAAATAGGAAACCAATATTAGAAAGTGCAATATTATTTCACAATATTACTGTTTTGTTCTGTATTTTTTATCAAATAAATACAGCCTTGATAAGCATAAGATAATCCATTAAAAACATTCAAAATCTTACTGATCCCAAACTTTTGAATGGTACTGTATGTATTTGTGTGATATAAAATGATAAATGAAAAATATTTTAAGAATATGGAAAGCACTGTTACATCAATGAGATCATCAATAAGGCAAACATTGACATGCTTACATCAATAGTGGCATAAAAGTGCTGCAATTGTTACCTTAAAGAGCTATTCTACTTGATTTAACCTGCAAAAGATATTTTTATTTTGTTGATTCTGTAATGTTAAATAATGTAAATGTATTTAATATTAGTTTAGAGATCAATTTAGTTAAGTTAATTGAGTTACTTTAAATATTCCCATTTTTAGGTTACTTTTTTTTTGTACTGGGCAATAAAATTAGTGTGGAGAGCATCGGATAATTTGGTTTTGGGAGAATTTGATGCAAAATAATTGAGACCACATTAGCATACATATGTTTGCATCCACCTATTTTTATGTGAATTTTGGGATATTGCATATAAAACACTGGATGGAAACGCCAAGAGGCACGTAAATTAAAAAAATGCGCATAAAAACTTGTACGCTCAGTTGAATCTGATCATTTTTTATTGATGCACATAAACTACAATGGAAGCCCATTTACTGAATAAATTCCTTGATACGCATCAAAAAATAGTGTGACTTTGCCTCAGCAGATCATGTGATTGGATATTTTGGATTGGATATGTTATTTTATGTTATTTTTATCAAATGTTATTTTAATCATTTTAAAAATGCCTGAGCCAAAGTTGGTCATCGAAGTGATTTAATCACCTCCCATAACTGTCTCACAGAATTTTATTCCAAAACGCAAGATAACCCATCAGGTTTTGTTATTGCACAAGTTGTTTATTTTGTAGCAAAAAATAGCCACAGGCTTCCCCGGTTGTAGTAACTTTCATTTTTATTATTGATACTTTGTCCCAGTTTCCCAGAAAGTGATGATTTTATTCTCTTGAATACATGGGATGGAAACAGTGCTTATTCTCAAATTTATTTATGGCTCCATTGCTCATCCCCAAAAACATGCATTCACTTGTTGTTGTGTAGTAACTTAAAACTAATGGAACACAAAGTTTTTGTAACGTGCTGAGAATATGCTAACAGAAAACTGTCTGAAGAAGTTCAACCATCCATGGGCTCATTTATATGCTTAAACTTGCATGTGCACACAAACACTGTGATCTAGAAGTCTCTTTCTTCAGCCAAAGATCAAAGTGCTTCCTGTCTCCTCTCAAATGAAGTCATCTGGAACAGGATAGTGAATATGGCTCTGACAAGTGCATGAATGAGACTGTGTGCTGTGGAGAACCAGGTGAAAACTGGAGAATAAGGCTTGTGGTTCTGCATCCCTTCACCTGCTCCCACAAAGATAAGGGCGCGCGGTGATCAAAGGATCAGGGGCTGCTATCACCTTCCGGATATCCCACAAACAGATGTTGCACACCTGGGGCATGTTTAAATAAAGCAGTTAATGTCACTATCACAGTGATCACAAGCTAAAACATAGGGTAAAACCAGTACCTCGAAGCAAAAAACTGTTTATTTTCTTTTGAAGGTTTTTTTATAGAGTAAGATTCACCGCACAAAACAAAGGATATTTTTAAAACAAAATAAAGTGCCATCAAGTCCATCACTGTGACATACTTGGAAATATTTCTCCTCTAACTTTGTTGTCATTATTCACCCTCAAGTCATTCTAACCCTGTATTATTTTCTCTTTTTTTGTCTGTTAAACAAACGGGGATCCTACACTGTAAAAAAAAATAAAAAATCTGTGACATTTACGGTAAAATACCGGCAGCTGTGGTTGCCAGAACTTCATCGTTAAATATATAATAGCAACATTTTAGGTTTTACAGACTTAACTTAAATTCACAATAAAAAAACGTATTTCATTAACTGATGTAATGTTAATAAACCAGCATAGTGAAGTATTTTTGAAGTCGTTTTGAAACATTGTAATACTGATAACCACCAAAAACAGGTGGTGATGAGAAAGTCACATGATGAATCAAAGATCATCACAAACAGCTCTTCCACAAGCTGAGAAGGGATATACTAATATATATATATATATATATATATATATATATATATAGAAGGTGCACAGTGTCATACACACAAACACTAAACACCAACATGGTGACACACATGATACTGAAATAATGCAATAAACATTAATTTAACAACATTAGATGTAAGATTAAACCCTAATGACTGATGTTCCCTCCGAGGTGGCGGGGCTCACTTCTGGCCTTCCCGAAGTGGCGGAGCCCGCCATTGCCCGTTCCAAGGCGGCAGCTCCACACACACCGCTGTGGTGGCCGCTGGTTCTGCCCTGGGTCCCCATCCCGCCGGCTCTGCCCCAGTCCCCAGGTCCCCCTCTATCACACGGACCTGGGCCCCCCATCCCTCCCCCTACTCCACCCCCGCTCTGCCGTTCCCCTGGTTGGGCGCTCTGGAACGTCTGGAAGCCGTTCCTTAGAGGAGGGGTCCTGTCAGGGTCTGACGTCTGGTGTTTCTCCCTCTCACCACCAGAGGTCGCCATTTCCCATCCTCCTGTACTCCTTTACCTTAACTCCACACACCTGTGCACTTACTCACACACACACAGCTGTTGCCCATCCTGATGGCTATTTATGCTCCTTCCCCATGCCTCTCTGGGCGGATTATTAATTGTTGTTACGTGACTGATGCAAGCTCTAAGTGGCTGTATTGTGTCAGATTCCGTTTTCTGTTCTGAGCCTGTGGTCAGATTCTAAGCTCTGTTTGTGTTTCTGTTTTGGTGTTTACTTTGTTTTTCCCTGCAGTTAATAAAAACCTGCATTTGGACCCAGAACCTTGTTTACACGGTGTGTTCCCTTACCGCGCCGTGATAGTTTCTGTTTTCTATCCCAGGGAAGTAGATTTAAGATGTTTGAGCCTCTTTGAAAGAAGTCTCTTATGCTCACCAAGGCTGCATTTAATTGATCAAAAATACAGTCAAAACTGTAATTTAGTAAAATATCACAATTGAAAATAATCGATGTCTATTAGAATATATTTTAAAATATAATTCATTACTGTGACGCAAAACTGCATTTTTTGCATCATTACTCCAGTCTTCAGTGTCACATGATCCTTCACAAATCATTCTAATGTGCTGATTTGCTGCTCAATTATTATCAGATATTATTGGTGCTCATTTATTAATAATGGTTATTTTAATTAGCAATGCTGCTCAATATTTTTGTAGAAATGTGATACTTTTAGGATTCTTTGATGAATGGAAAGTTCAATGAACAGCATTTATTGGAAAATAACTTTTTTTAGTAAGATTATAAGAGTCTTTATATACTTTTACATTTGATAAAGTAATGTGTCCTTGCTAAATAATCTTTCTTTCTTAATCTTACCCCAAACATTTGAAGGGTTGTGTATCATTGTTTCCACAAAACTATGAAGCGGCACAGCTGTTTTCAACACTGATTATACAAAGAAAAGTTTCTTGAGCAAATCAGCATATCAGAATGATTTCTGAAGAGTAACTGACAATGAAGACTGGAGTAATGATGATGAAAACTCTATCATCATTAGATAGAATGATGACTTGTGAATGGATTAACTGGTTCTCGCCATGTATATAGCAATAGATGCTGGAATGGCGTTAAGAAGAAGTTAAACAAACTCCAATCATAGGGCTAGTGCCACGAATCTAGCCTCTGTCGATCCTCCTGCTCACAACCAGAGGGCTCCCTCGCCTGAGTGCTGACTATTATCTCCCTGAACTCCATTTCCCTCGAACCCAATACATGGAACTGACTCCCTTGACTTTTAACCAGCTCACCTCCAAAATTTCTACGGTCCATCCATTGATCGACTCCAAGGGATGAAGTTTTGACTGAAATGCCAAGTTTACTTCCATAGTTGAGGTAGACAGTGTGAACTCACCCTGTATTCTGAATTCATTCGTAATCATTTGCTTTTATTCATTTGGCAGATGCTTTTATCCAAAGTAATATACACGTTATCAGTTCATGCATTCCATAATAAGTGCACTCATGATCTTGCTGTTGCAAGCACCATGTTCTGTTTGAGCTACAAGAATGGTAAACAATACCAGTGATACATTGTATATTAAATATTTTGCATAACAATACACATTATTTTCGTATCTGATGGTGCTGGTCATGGGAAAGAAATTAAGTGCAATCACTAAGGACATAATTCACAGATAGATATAAACCTCTGGATATATCTGTCATGTGGCTGTAGAACACAGGAGTAAAGATAAACAAAGGGTGTCTTTCGGTGTTGGGGGTAGCGCATTACAAGTAACGCGAGTTACGTAATCAAATTACTTTTTTCAAGTAACGCATTACTTTTTAATTTACAAGAGAATATCTGAGTTACTTTTTCAAATAAGTAACGCAAATTACTTTTTTTTTTTCAATTTATTGATTGCCAGCTCTCCTGTCCCCATGTTGAGAGAAATCAGAAGATGTTACTGTAGTTCTAAAATAAATATAAATATGCATTAATTCATCTCACTCACAAAAAACAAACAAAAAACACTTTCAGTATTCCTCAAAATGAATAAAAATAATGCAACTCAGAATATGACGCAAACCTGCAATAATTAAATGTTAAACAACAGAAATATCCTTTATGTATTTAATCCCATTCTATTAACCAATGTCTTTGCTTCTGACCTTCGATGATCCAGTTCAACC
>NW_015537957.1:938093-958521 GCF_001515605.1 Sinocyclocheilus anshuiensis
TATGGAGTAACGCAATATTGTAATGCATTACTTTTAAAAGTAACTTTCTCCAACACTGGTGTCTTTTGAAAATAAATCCACATGAAGGAACAGGCAGGAGAAACACACGAGATAAACACCAATCAACATTAATACCGGAATGTTTGCTCGGTAAAAACTACACTGTTCTCAGTGGCGTGCGGTGGTGTTTTTTTTTTTTTTTTTAATGATGATGCAAAGTTCCCACAATTGTATTATTTTGTATTATTATACGTTTGTATGTATCAGTTGCCAGAGTTCGTGCCAGGAGTCACGATCGTATGTCGCCATTTCTGCTGTAAACTACACTGTTTTATTTTATTTTTATAAAAAAGCAGATGCGACCAGAATATGAACCCTAATAAGCTAAATTGCATAAGGATTTTCCCATAAAGAACACACACACACACATAAGGAGTGCCAGCTGCCGCTAGCCAATAGCCTAGCCTACTGTATATACGCACACACGCGCGCACACACACACACACAAACATTTATTTAGCCTATTTATTTAATGTAAAACTTTAGTTATTAACTAGTTGTTTGCATATTACTATATTAGCTGTTTATTAGTAGGCTACTCATAAAGCACATACTAATGCCTTATTATGCGTGACCATATATTCTTACCCAATACCTGAACAGTAATTATTAACAGTCTATTGAGGCAAAAGTCAATAGTTAGTTAATAGTGAGAATTGGACCCAAAACTAAAGTGTGACCATATGTATGTATGTATGTATGTATGTATGTGTGTGTGTATATATAATCATCAGACCATTTTGATTGAGACACCTAAGTTTTTATTGATTTTTTTATTACTTTTCATCATTGATTGATTTTTTTATTTATCATCCTGAAGGATGACTCATTCGTCCTCAAATCTGGCAAAGATGTTGTACTTTGTTTTATCAACCATTTCTGTGCAGAACACCTCATAATCTTTTTTTTTTTCTCCAAATACAAAAGTGAACATCTCGGCTGGAGAACTTTCTGCCCAAGCAGCTTTGTGTAGGGATTTAATTTGGTGCTCATCTGCTTGTTGGTATGTAGTATGCATCATCAATTATTTATAAAAAAAAAAAATAAAAAAAAATCAATTTCAATTTCTGTTGCCAAACCAGACAGCTGCAGTCCTGGTGTCTCTTAAAAAATGTTTTCCTGCTGTGAAAGAAGAAAGTATGGTCAAAATATTTGGTGTATATACTAATGTTACAATTAATGCCTCAACTTGTAGAGCATTTACAGTACATGACATAAATGATCTTTTCTAACAATTAATGCTTTCTATAAATATTATAAATATATTACTGCTGTTTTTCATTATAAAATAACAGTAAAAATTGTTTGCAACAAAACTTACGAAAATTACACATGGTTTTGTAACAAATAAAAAGGTTATTACTGTTAAAACATTTTGCTACACTCAGCATAGTTTAAGCATGCTATTTGTAGTAAAACCGTGGTTATTAAAATTGCAATTAAAAAAAAAACATTTAATTTCTCTGTGATCCCACATTTGCCCATTCTCATTTTTGTAGTTATTACAAAAATTATATACTTAATTGAACTGCCACACAAGTTGCAGCAAAATGTGCCAACAACGCAAGTATTACAAAATGTGACATTAAAAAGTGTAAAAGTTACTAGTTTTTAGAAAGTAACTCTGTCCAACAGCGACACCCGCTGGTAAAGTTAAAAAGAACAGCTGAACATCAGTTAAATAAAATATGTTACTGCCGTTTGTTATTATTTTGGAATAAATGTAAAAATACGTAAAAACATTAACTTGATGAGATTTATTGGTTTTCATAAACAGAATATTACATAGTGTAAAAATATAAAATATACTTGTATTTGGCCTTTTTTATGTATTGTTTAACTAGGGAAATGTGACAACAGTAAGTGTAACAGGGACATCAATTTAAAAAACGTGTGTGTGTGTATATATATATATATATATATATATATATATGTACAGAAACTATTCTGCCTTATTATGTGATAAAAATGCAGAAACAGATTAACAAAGGAAATCAAGAAACCGTGAACACAGAAACAGAACCAAAACAGAACATAAACATGACAATATCTAGCTGTCTCAGCTCTACTGAGTTAGGAAGTATTTTATCCCATTAACATTTCAGTGTATTAAGGTTTTAACGACAGCACTTTAAAATAAATTCTAAATGTATTCATATCTGATCTGCTGCCCTTGCAGATAGAGCTAGGTTGTTCCACATTATTTAGCTTAATGGATGTATATACAGACTGAATAGGAGGATTGAACCTTGGGGGACACCATGTCATTGCGGTCCATTTAAAGTCACCTGTGTTCACACAGAATTCCTTGCCTTCTAGATATGGCCAAAAGAGACAAACCCAGTTTTCCAGTTTGTCTAAGAGTATATTGTGATTGAGAGTACAGCACTAAATATCAGTCAAATCAGCACTGATATTTTACCTTACTCATTATTTAGTTGAATAGAAGCATGGTCTCTGTGCTGTAATGTGATGGGAAATCAGATTGTAAATTCTCCAAATAACACTTTGAGTTAAATAATTTATTTAGCTTATTAAAAATAATTCTCAATGATCTCGCCTATAAAGTTTGCAGGAGAATAAGGGCGCACCAAAACAAAATACTGCTTTGGCAATTTCATTATGCAGTCTTGTTACTTGTTTTTTCCAGATGTCCCAAGATTCACTGAAGTTACATCATGTCCTTTTTTGTCTCTGATTTAGCCACAAGACTTTTTGAGAGTGCAACTGCTTCCACAGATGTCCCTCCATCTCCATGTCATGGTTAGCATAGAAGACCAGCGGCTTCATCACCTTGTCATAGTAATGGTCTGAGAAGTCTTTGTAATTTTCTGTGATAAAGCCATATGCAGAGACCTGAGGGAAGAGCCAGCAAGCACAACATTAATTTGACAAAACCTGGACCAGTAGGTTTCAGGGCCATTCTAACAATAAATAAAAAGCTTTTATAAATAAGAATGTCAAATGCTGTTTTATTGATAAAAAACATTGGAGGTTTGTTGACCTGGTCACAAGTGTAAAGCAATCAAAAGCATCAGTGCACCCGTGCTGGGCATGTACAAATCTCTATATTGCTCCAGCTGTGGAGATTTCAGGAACCTGTTAATCAATAATACCATGGCATTACATTAAGAGAGAAGGAAAAAATGTGACAAAAGTATATGTAGTCTAATGTGTAGGAAATTGTTCTCACCTTTGAGCCACATATTGAATGGATGGATCATCTTGAACTCATGTGTTTCAGTATTATATCCAAAAAGTTCTGAGGGCCTGTTTTAATAATCAAATAAACTCAGCAGTTAGTTAGTATGCAAAGGACATAAGCTAATATTGACATAAAAACTTAAAATAAAACACAAACTGGTAGAATGCCTTTTAGAATTCCAAATGAATTCAAGTAGCAAAAATATTGCTACATTTAAGGAAGCAAAATAAAAATTGAATAAAATGTAAAGAAATTCATAACACATTTCATTGTTCAATATTATTTACATATAAACAAATGATCATAAAAACTTATATAGCCAATTTTCCATAAACATAAATCATTAATATTTGAATTGAAGTGTGTGGCTCCCAATTATACAGAGTGAATTTGGCCAATCATTGCCTTTATTTTCAACATCGACAGTGAATTCAGCATAGTGATTATGTTATTTCTATATTTTTAATCACTTTGGAGCGTGAGCTTGTATTATAAGTATGATCATTTCTCACATATTTTACACAACAATGAATGGCCTATATGTTCTGATATTACTGGATGTAGTAGGCTATGTGTTATATACACATTTATTATTAGTATATATGGTTAGCTCAATATATTAAGTAATAATCAGTAGTCACTTTTGGTCAATGTTAATTGCTTTAGGAAACCTGGCCAATTAAAAATTCATGAACTGACAAGGAGGAAATGATTACAATAATAATAAGAATTTATCGTAACCTGTTATGTGAAGTAAATATCAACGTGTAGGAATCTTATTGTTAAACCTACCTGTCACCTTTATCAGGTCCCGAGGGTACAGACACACTCTGGATGGCAGCTGCCAGCATCACATAGTCTCCAGTTTCGGCAGGGATACAAATATACCCAGTGCCCTGTGACGCCAAAGACTTCACTGTAGGCCAGCAGATGGCAACAAATGACAACTGAGAACTTATAATAATTCCTAAATTGTGAATGAGAGGGTCAATTACCGGATCACGTGGCACTTGTCGAAGCCGTCTTGGTAATAACCAATTAATGAGTTCTTGAGAGAGTTGGTGGTGAAGCCGTAGAAAGACGTCTTTGTCCCAACATCATCCTCAAACCCTTGGATTATTGCCCCATTTACCCTATAAACAATGATCATTATTATTAGCATCATGGTTGTGCTGTCATATGTAAGAATTCCCTTACCAAAAAGTAGTATACTTCAAGTTTATTTTATTAAGTATACTTAAGTAAAGTTCAAGTTTATTTTTAAGTATACTTTATGTAGCAAGTATACAAATATCAGTGTACTAGTAGTATGAAAACACAGATTCTAGGAACACAAGCATAGCTCAGATATATTTAGACTTTTTCTTTAAGTAGGCTATAAGTCAAGTATACTTAAATGTCATTTTAAGTATATTTCTGAGAAGTACATAAAGCCCATTTCTGAGAAGTACATAAAAAGTAGACTAAAAGTATACTTTCCTATTTTTAGTTTAAAAGGAGTATACTAATAGCACACTTGAATAAACTTCTTTTTCGTGAGGGTTTTCATGTAACAAGCACTTTTTTATTGCCAGGGTACAGAACGGTTGGTAACAAAACCTCCCACAACTTCCTAAACTTGTCTATGAAAGCCTGTAGACCAGGGCTATTCAGTTAGCTTCATTTGAGGGCCGGATTACTGAATTGAAAATTTGAGGTGAACCAAGGGGGTGGGGGCCTATAAAATGAGAAATTAAATTGAAATGCATATTGAGCAGTACAATGAATTGATATTAACAACAGTAACTATAAAAAGGTATAATTTTATAGGCTTAAATCAACGTATTCTGACCAGTGTTGGGGTAACGTATTATGTAACACGAGTTAGGTAATCAGATTACTTTTTCAAGTAACTAGTAAAGTAACCCATTACTTGTAAATTTACAACAAAATATCTGAATTACTTTTTCAAATAAGTAACGCAAGTTGCTTTGTTTTCCCATTTATTCACTGGCACCTCTCCTCTCTCTGTGTTGAGACAAATCAGGAGTGAGGTGCAGAGGCTTCAGCCTGAGGCTTATTAATTTCACTTTTGGTGTTAAAGGCCTTTACAGTGGTCAAAAATATCATTTGGGGGTTTTTGTTATTAAAAGACAAATAAGCAAGCACAGCCCAGGTGACAAAAAGTAACGCAAAAGTTTTGCATAAGGCACTACTTTCTGTAAAAACGCAATTAGTTACTTTTACTTGGAGTAACGCAATATTGTAATGCATTACTTTTAAATGAACTTTCCCCAACACTGATTCTGAGGTTGAGAACCACACGTAAAACCATGCATGGCTCATCTAAGTAACGCAATTAGTTACTTTTACTTGGAGTAACGCAATATTGTAATGCATTACTTTTAAAATGAACTTTCCCCAACACTGATTCTGAGGTTGAGAACCACACGTAAAACCATGCATGGCTCCGCACTATTGTGCTTAAATGTAACTATGATTATGGTTAAGGTAAACTATATTTGTTTTAAAAACAGTAGTCTAAACACGGGTGAAAAACTACACACTATACAAACGAGAAACTGCCACAGTTTATAATAAATTTAATACAACTTAGGCCTACATGACTATGATAATATAAGTATATCGTAATTGGTGTCTGTAGTTGTTGCGTTCTCCGGTAGTTTGTTGTTTTTAATGTGCCGTCTCCTCAGGTGTGTTTCGATTGACAGGGTCCCTATAGTGTTCACTGCTCCCTAAACACGGGATATCCGTTGAAGTGGACTTTTCTGACAATAATCGCTCATTTGGAATGCCCTGCAACATAATCAAAGAAAGGCAACAACGTGTAACATAAATTAAATATTGTAATTTATTTTAAAATGTAGGCAAGCCATGTTCTATAAACAAAGGCATAAAGAAAAATATAGAAAAACTCAGAAAATCACTTAAAAAACACTATATGCCAAAAAGTATGACAAATACGCCCTTCTGATTTATGGTTTTGGCTATTCCAGTAACTGCAGTGAAAACAAATCTTAATGCAACACCAAACAATGACATTCCACGGTTTTGATGACGTGATTCTATTATTACAGTACATACTACACATACTTCTGGAGTGTGCTAAACAGTAGCGATAAGAAACAGGCAGGTTTGAAACGTTGTGCTGCTGTGAACCCATCTGAGCTCTTTGAACACAGGCTTATTTTATTGGAAGTTCACAGTGTTGACAGCACTTTGATTTATGGAGTGATAAAAAGGGATATAGGCCTACAAACTCCACCCTGTATGTCAATAAAATGAAAGAAGAATTTTAAACTTGGCTTTATGTAATGTCCAGATTTCTGTTCTGGAAATGTATGCAAATTTGTTTATATTTAATTAGATAATGTGTAATTTGCATATTTAAGAAGCATATTTCCGAAAACTTGAAATACAAAATTGTCTAAATGTACTGCGATTAATCAAGTGGGGGATTAATGGCGATTAATTAATCAATCAGATCATTCTTTTGTCAGACTCCTTATGCATACAAAAATTTCCCTGGATTATTATAATTAATGACAGAAAGAAGGTTTGGAAATTATAAAAGGGTGCAACAATAGTCATGTCACGATTCGGTTCAATATGCAATACTGCTACTCACGATACGTAAAATGGTTTGTTTGTTAAACAGTTAACAAAAAGTCCTGTTCATTAAATGTTAAATTTGGTGTTTCATCAGAAATGGACTTAAATATGTTTGGACTTCTGCCCCATCACAGGGCATTGCTGACACCAGAAAAGAAATATGCATGATTCTGCTTAGCTAAAAATACAGAATTATGTACTCTGTCTCTTACTACATACATTTGAAAAAGTTAGAAATATTGTCATTTACGAAATAATGTTATATTTGACTAATAATTAATAAACATGGAAGGTCAAATGTGTGACCATCTAGGCTTACTATATTTAATGCACCATTTATGGTTTAAGTTTTAGAAATGTCAGTACAACACAAGATCAGGAATAAAGCATAAATCCCTGCGACATCTTTTAGGGGCCATTTTGAAACTATTTATTTAAAAACTACTAAAATAACACAGGAAAGTGATACAATAAACAGGCATGCACAACATAAAAAAAAATCACTCATCAATACAAGTATATCAAAAAAGGAAAAGCTGTTTAGCAAAAGTAGGCTTGAATGCAAATCAGTATGCTATAATAAACAGACCCCTCATTTTCTAGTAGTCAGCGCTCGATGCAAGTCCAACGCAAACCTTTGAATGACGCTCATTTTTTCATTCATAAGAGAGATTGCATCTAATGCTAGTCTTCCATCCGCTCGCATTTTACGGACTTCATTAGCCAACTCTCTGGTATCCCTTTGCATTGCATCAAGTCTATTTATCACCTCTGCGAAATCAGCTCTGCTCTGCTCCATACTCAAACGAAGCATCTTTGCGATGGATTGATAACCAGCTGCCACTTCAATTCGGATGAGACGTAAAAAGTCACTCTGGGTGAGAGGCTGATTCACAGAACTACTATTGCCGGGTTGTCGAACAGCACGTTGGCGTTGGGTGTTGCGGCTGGACTTTGATAACTCATAAGCCTCACAAGCAGCCATTTCACCATTGATCCACAGCTCGGCACATCTCGCGTCGTAGTCTGGTAGAACTGTGAAATGGAAGATTAATTTGTATTAGCAGCATGCAATCATTTAAATACACAATCATTACGGATGATTATTACATACATTCTTTCCTGCTATCTTCCGATGTTCTCAAACGCCGTTTCACAGGAACATCAGAGCGGTCTTCTGATTCCCTCGCCCGCTTTTCCCCACATCTCAAGGTGGATGTGTTGCATTCGTCAGACTTGTGCTCAAGACTCTGGGTTGTTGTTGTCTGGGTCTCTGCTACACCTCGGTCACAAGGCTCAGACCCACTGTTACTGGCACTCAAAGGTACCGATACCTCCGTTATGAAGTTATCTGGGGCTGCTGTTTTATCAGGTGCGCATGACGATGAGGCACCTGATGGTGTAACAAGCTGACCTTGAGTTGTATTCTCTTCGCCATTTGTTAGAAGACGAGCCTTGTCAACTGAAAACAGAAAAAGCCTCTTGTTTAGCATATTGTGTAGCCTACTAAAACAGCTTGACCCTCATAACACTTTCAAAATCTGTAGGCCTACACGATTTTCACATTTTGGGTCGTTGTTTTACAAAACAGTCATAAACCTAATTTTTTCAACTAAAACCATATTGTATCTGATCAGCAACTTTCACTGATGAGTGAATGTGAAACATCTTGAAGTTTTGAATGTTACCTTATTACTAGGCTACTGCAATTACCCCTTTTTGATTAATTAAAAAATTTGAGATCTTATTTGAAATTTCAGTTACACTTTATTTTAAGGTGTTCTTGTCACAGTGTAATTACATTTAAGTACCGCGTAATATTAATTAACTACATGTAGGCTTACTATAGGCCTATGTTTAGGGTTTGGCTTAGGGTTACTTGCATGTAATTATGCATAATTAATTTTTATTATAAAAGTACATGTAACAAGGACACCTTAAAATGAACTGTTACTGAAATTTATAAGAACATATAATCTGAGAATTACTAGTATTACACCGTGTCCTAACTACACGCGACGTGACGTCGCGACACACGACAAAATCTTTTCCATGTTAAGCCCCGTTCACACTACAAGCGACATGCAACAGCAAAGTGACACAATCCCATTCATTTCAATGGAGAGCTGGCGATTTCCGGCGACACGAGCGACAGCGGCCGTTGGCAACCGGATGGGTCGCCAATGACGCGACAGTCCAGTCCAGTGACGTGACAAAGTTCAGAATCCTTCAACTTTATGCAAATGAAGAGCGACTTTCGGGAGCGACAGCCAATAGGAAAGAAGACGGTAGAGCTCACGTGATCGTTCTCCTCTCAGCGCCGTAGATAAACATACGCAATGGAAGAAAGTAGGCTCTATTTCTCATTCATTTTTGTTTGTATGTACGGATTTAATTTAGATTTAGATTATAGTTAGTCTTTTGCCTCCAAAATGTTTATACTTAGCAGCAAGAAACCTGATTCGCTGTCAAGGCAACCAGTATTGAGAACGCCCACTAGCAACCTCATCGCCAGCCCCTAGTGTGAACGGGGCTTTAATCAGAGTTTTTGTCCTGACTAGCCAAGCGACGGCGACATGCGAAATTTCTAACTTAGAAACGGTTTCTATTTCCGCGACGTCGTGGCTGGAACAACAACATACAAACTACATATAATTTCAGGTGATTATGTGCCTTATTCAAAGTTAAACGTGTCTAATATGAGTTTAAATATCATTTTGCGTGACCTTATAGCCATACTGAAAGCAACAACAGGTAGTTTACCTCAGATCTTGAAAATAAATTAAAGCAAATATGTCCGTTAAAACGGTGAACTCACTGCGAACCGAGTGTATTCCATGACAAAGATTTTATCAGTCACTCAGTATGTACATTTAATGATGTTAAAAAGGTTTAATATTTATGAATTAGATTATAAACGTATCCATTTCGCTGCATGAGCAGTACGCTTCCACAGAGAGCCCGCCCACACACGCTTCTGATTGGCTGTGATGTATTGCGAGAGCAGTGCGCTTCCAGAGAGTGCCTGCCCACACACGCTTTTGATTCTGTCGCGTCGCGTCTGGTGTGGACAGGGGCGCCGCTAGCAATTTTGGGCCCTATGAAAGAATATGAGGTTGGGCCTCCTACCGCACCAAACATACACTATATTGCCCAAAGTATTGGGAAAACTCAATAAAACAAAAACAAAAAAACTAATCACCAAACACCAATGACTTGTACATATGCGTACAATCATTTTAGACACTTCCAAAAAATTCATTCAGAACCTGTTTTATGGACATAGACTTTCTGTACCACACTATTCTGCTGATATGGAATGAGATTGACTACTTGATCAGTTATAGAATTGCTTCACTGGGGCAAACAAAAATATCCTAAAATAATAAATAGGATACCCCGCATTTCCAGCAGTATCCAACATTTCTCAATCATGACCTTCCTCAGCTAAATGTGACTATTAGCTTAACAGCTGTATTCCTTGTTTGCTAGCTACCTATGCACATACAGCATACAATGTTAAAAATGTTCTACATTATGAACCTTAACCCAAAAACCTTTAGCTTCATACACTGTAGATAACTGTGACCCTGCCTGTGGAAACCCAGCTAAAGTATTTTTTTAAACAGTGGATGAGTAATTCACTCATTGATTTGCTTAATAAAAGCCTCCTTTGAGTTCGTTTTGACAGACATGTTTATTGTGCATTTTCAACGTGTTTATTGCTAAGTTTAGTGTAGCAAAATAGAAGCGCAGCCGTAATTCCCGTGCAGTGTATCCAGTTACCATTACAACCTCACGTGCTTCCTGCTGCTGCTCTATGTAATCAGAGTGTGAATTTGTAGATTTTCTATAGCAAAACTAAAATGTGTTTAAAAGTCCAACTGACCAAATCGTCCGGCTCGGTTTGCCACCCCCTTGAACTTGAAGACATCTCTAAATTTGACAGTTTACCATCTGATCTCACTCAGTGACTCTAGGCTACGTAGGATGGGACGAAACCATGCAGTGAATGAGGGGAGATAATTTTGCTGGAAATGCAGTAATAAGCCTTAATTTTGTTTTATTTGTAACTCTTTGGTAGATACATTTATAATTTCTATTACATTACTATTACCACTGTTACTACTAATAAAACAGATCTCTGGGGGCCCCAAAAGTGCGTGGGCCCTTAGAATCGTCCTAACTTTCCCACCCCTTAGTGGCGCCCCTGGGTGTGGACACCCAAATTGCTTGTCGAATCTTGTCGCGTGTAGTTAGGACACGGTGTTAACCCCAATGGAATGATTGGAATTGAATTAAATTATAAATTCTAACTCATGGTTGCTCAAAATTTCATGAAACCTACGTTTTTATTTCTAACAAAACATCAAAACAACATAAATACGAAAAGATGAAAAATATGAAAAGTTTTCAAACAACATTTTACTTGCATAAACATTCACTTTCAGATGAAAACAAGCGAAAATATTTCATGCTGCAATGGTTCGTCAATTGGCGTACAAATTCATGTTAATAAAAAAAAGTCCCTAAAAAAAATTTAATGTCTATTCTGAGGGTCTTAAAGTACTTGCAAAAGTTTAGTCCCCTTACTAAAACTATGCCGATTTTAGAAGTTTTAATGTCTCTCTTTTGGGTCAAAATGGACCCAATTTGATATGAGGGTTAAACAAAACCAAAAGAACACAATTCCTGCAATATTGAATTCCAATCTGATTTCAAACACAGGCGTTGATCTGCCTGTGAAGATCATGACAATCATACTCCTTTTATAAATCAATACGTCTAAAATATATACAAACAAATGATATATAACATTAAAGTTGGCAGCTCTTTTAGTAAAGGTCATGGTAGTATGACAAGCTAATATTTGGAATACAAAACAGTTTTAACAAAAACCCTGAAGCCATTAAAATCAGCAGTATGATGAAAAATTATGCGCTTTTCATCAGATACACTCTTAAAAATAAAGGTGCTTCAAAAGGTTCTTCACAGCGATGCCATAGAAGAACCATTTTTGGTTCCACAACGAACCATTCAGTCAAAGGTTCTTTAATAAAGAACCATCTCTTTCTTACCTTTTTATAATCTGAAGAACCTTCTTTTGGCACAAAGGACCTTTTGTGAAACAGAAAGGCTCTTCAGATGTTAAAGGTTCTTTATGGAACCATTTAGACAAAAAGGTTCTTCTATGGCATCGTGAAGAGTGTAGCAGATCATTTTGCCTCACACGGTACTATCTAATGAACTGTTCTTATTTGAATCATGATCATTATTAAAAATGCAACCTGAACCTGCAACAGAATCAACCTGAACCTGCGATTTTTTGTAACTTTCTGAAGTTTTAATTTCAGCCAGTCATTACCATATTCTTATAAAGAAAAAAAAAATACATTTGATGTATTCACTTTTACATACTACATGCATTTGCCCATAGATGCATCCTTCTAAACACCCTAGTAAAACAACATTAACCGAGTTGTTTTTAATAAATGAAACCCTTTAATAAGAAATAAAATGGCTAACATCATTTGACTTTTTTTTACCAATCTTTGTTTTGTCCCCCCACCAGGTGAAACAAATTCCAGGAATGGGGCATAAAATCTCCAGGTGTGAAGGGTCGTAGAGTTCAAAGAGCCATCACACCGATTCTACCAGACACCCCCCATCTCGTTTTCTAGCACAGCATGAAATCTCCTGTGTGTCGTAAAACAATGCTGTGTGTGTCTGGTGTCAGAGAGCACCCCCGTTTGACTATTGCTCATCTGTGTTTTAGAGCCACGTGGTTTTAGGCCTGAAATCCTGAAGACTCTTACAGTTTTTACTCGCTTTGGCACTATTTTCATAAGAAAACTACATTTTTTTAAATTCTTAGTACAAAACCCCAACTGCTAGTCATTCTTAAAACCCCAGATCTCAAGCTTTCATTTCAGTTTGCATATATCCTTTCCACATAACCATTGTTTCACAACAAGATCATTGTAACATGTAATGAGAACATTTGAACAGATCAGTCGAAAGGGGGGCAGGTCGGTCAGACATCGCTTTGGGCCCCTATAACTCAAATGTTATTAATAAAAGGCGTTTATTTAGTTAAAAAAATTAAACATTTCACGGTCAAAACATGGGCTTGTGGTTTCAGAGCAGTTTGCAATCAATGAATACCGCACATCTATGCCAAGCGATTATGACATTGTTTACTTTATGGTGTTTACACTGTAATATAATGTAGATGGTTGTAAGAGTGCATATTTTATCCCCCTTATCTGTTTGAATGACCAGCCAGAAAGAGTAGAGCATTGACAATTCAAAATAAGCTATTAAAAAATTGTGTCCTGCAATATGCATAAAGTTCTGGTTAATATTGGTATTTTGGTTACACAAAGTGTCTCTGGCATTTAATTCAATGTAAACTTTTGTGGCTTCTTGGGCTGCTCCTTCACAGGATGGAAAGACTAACAACATTATTTAACACTGTATATACACAGATGATATAGTCTCTAGATGTATGTATCAGCACAATAATCTGTTAAACTGTGTGCATGTAATAAACACAATAAACATGCCTACAGTTTTAAGCAGAAATATTTAAAAACCTTGCATACTTTTTGAAATCTTATAAATTACACTTTACTTTTATCTTTTTTTTTTTTTTAATGTGCGTCAACATTTTTCATCTTAAGGGGATGATGGTCTATGGGGGTAAAAGTTTTAAAAAACGCGCGTACAGTAAGAGAGTTAAGCCATGAGAAAATGTGTGAATAACTTACCAGGAGTTGTGTTTTCTTCACCGTTTCGAGCCTCGTCAACTGCGAACAGAAAACCCCCGTTTAGCACGACAAGAACACAATTCTTGCGATATTTTTTCCAGACCGAGGCAGAAGTGTAAGCTACAATGTCTATGAAGAAATGATACATACCGTACAGTTTGGCAGCCATGTTAGTGCTGGTAATTTACAGGTAGCGGTAGCACGACGAGTCGGCTTTATGTGATAGTAACAATGGGTCGCGTTCCCTCAACAAACGTTTAAATCATCCGCTAACAGTTTGGGCGGTACACAGTGACGCGAGAAGTGGGGCGTGTTTTCATTAATAATTAATCAACCTACATTTTCCTTCACTTTCTACTTATATCTGTCGGGAAAATAATGTTGCCATTATAATATGACATGTAGCCAATCACAAAAATAATGTTCAAATGCTTTCGCCGTCTTTAAACTGTAGCTGATGTGCACGTGTGTGAAACAATATATTACTTCAGAAACATTTTCCATTTCTTTGTTGAAATACTTGTCTTGGATTTTTTAATGCATGCCTTTCTGGAACCACTGACTTTTAAAATTTAAGGTTTTTGGTTCTCACTGCCTCGTTTGAATGTGAAACCTTTCTTTACCAAATGCAGTTTTCTCTTCTCTCTTTTAAAAACAAACAAACAAACAAAAACACACACACACACACACACACACACACACAAATCCATTGTCTGCATTTAGCCTACCGATGTTTTCCCACATCTTCTTTTACATTGTAAAAGTTTAGCACATCGTTTTTGAACAATTTCACAACACTGTATTAAACAAAAGGCAGACAATAATCGCCTCCTGAAATGTCCCATCTATTCCACACAGGGGCGGATTTAATGAATTGGGGGCCACAGGCAAAATATAGGAATGGGGCCCTATACATTTGTACACATTTTCCTTTTGGTTCCTTTTTTTGTTGTGATGCTTGCTGCTGCACCCCATAGTTGTGTCCAATGTTTCTACATTTTTCATGTACATGTTATAATGGTTTTCTTTCATGTTGTAGACCACGAAATAGCAACTGATTTACAGTTGAGATTCAGGTTTTCACAAAATCAAAAATTATAAAATAATAAACCTCACAATTGAGCGTTTAAACCAGGGGTGAGCCAGAAGTATAAATTATGATATTAATTTAAAACGGGGTTATGTGGGTGGATTTTTGCATTGATCTGAACAAAAACTACAGACTGGATTATTGAAAATGAACATTCATTCTCTGCCAGTAGGAGGCGCTTTTGGAATGTCAGAAATATAGAATGAGAAAAGTGTAAAAAAAATATAGCCTATATTGAGAGGAAAATCCACTGATGAGTTACCTGTGTGCAAAGGCTGTCTGATTCTAAACTTTAAAATACATTTATTTTGAGTTATTTTAACTACAAATTTAAATAAAACTGAAAAAATAATGAAAAGGCAATTATACATTTACACACATTATATCAACCAAAAAAGTAACTGTGTCCTCTACTTGGTTCCTTCTCATAAATGAGTAAGCGGCATTTAAAACAATTATAAACTTACAATACACACCGTTTCTCAGTATTTAATTACAGCTTCAGATGCATAATATTTTCATCTCCCTCTAGCAGGGTACACAAAAAGCACGTTCAACTCGGGAGTCTCGGATGGTTGTCGTAGTAATAAACACCGTAAACAGCAACCATTTGCGTGTCAGCGCTTAATGCGCATATCCTATATGAAAAGCATTTTAGGGGGCCCTTGGCTTTTGGGGGCCCAAGGCAAACTATCTTTGCCTAATGGGTAAGTCCGCCCCTGATTCCACATTTAACCTGGTCTATTTCTGGGCCTGTTTCGGTGTAAGTGAGACTCTCAGTTTCAAAAACGGAAGAAAATGTAACAGGAAATTCAACTCCTGTTTTAATATTTTTTTTTTTCTTCAAGTAAATAGAAACAAACAAGAGGAGTAATAACAATCGCAGATACATAGAAAATGCAGCAGTAAACTATTTTGAATATGCCATTTGAATTCTATATAGTAGATTAGAATTAGATTCTGAAGCATTAATCCATATAAACACCAAAAGAAATGCAAGAACACTAACGCACACTATTTATATTTCCCAATCACGCACTAAAAAAAAAACTAGAAAATTAGTAAAAAGTTCAGCTGATACGGTCATGAGGACACTACAGTATCTGTGTATAATACAACAAGAGTTTTACACAGTGATCATGCGGAGATCAAGCTGAGCTTTTTACACTAACATTTTAGGGTTGAACGTGAACCTCTTTCCAAATTACAAGCATTAAATCCTGCTTAACCCTCAATCTTACAATTACATTATTTATAAAGAGCTGGAGTGCCTGTGACCCCAAGCATAACAGTATAGTAAATTTAAACAGTGCTACAGATATTAACTCGGGTCAAGCGCAGTTGAAAAGCCCATGTTCTATCCTATATGAAACTGTGTGTGGTCAGACTAAAGCGAGTAAAGTTTGAGCTGTTCCTCCACTTCTCCCTCGGTCATCTCTCCAAACGTGTCCTGATTCTCTCGGAGCAGTTTGAAGATGGCAGTCAGCTGCTCCTGCTGTACCCTACAACACAAACACAACGGTATAAAGAAAACTCACACAAAGGCTTCAGTTCAGTTCAGTTCAAAAAGTACTTAAAGGGATAGTTCACCCAAAAATGAGAATTCTATCATTTACTCACCCTCAATTTGTTCCAAACCTGTGACTTTTTTTTTTTTTTTACACAAATTAAGATATTTTGAAGATGGTTGGTAACCAAACAGTTGGTGGTAGTCATTAACTTCTGTAGTATTAAAAATACTATGGCTACCAGCAACTGTTTGGTTACCAACAATATTCAAAATATCTTCTTTTGCGTTTAGCAGATAAATTTTTTTTTAACTCATACAGGTTTGGTACGACACGAAGATGTGTAAATGACAAAACTTTCATTCATGCCCATTTCATTGAAGGAAATTAAGTTGAAAATCATATTTCTGTTTGGCGTTTCCTTGTGTTAAGTATGGTGTATCAGAAGAAATAATGCCACAACGGTCAATCATCAAATTCGGCTCTTTATTGATATTACAAAAGCCATTAGGGTGAATCTCACAAAACCCTATCAAAGTCACATTTCACTGCAAAATCAAAATGATATTCTCTTTACAATAGCGCAGAAAAAAGCATGTACACGTGGTAGCATTTGTTGTATTACCAATAATTAAATGTATCACCACATTTATTATAGTAAAATATTACTGTTTTAGAATGCAAACAAATCATAATAGTTCTAAAAATAGGCTTTATTTTTCTTTATGCAAATTATAACTTCTTAGCCATTCTCTTCTGATTCTGGTATGAAATGTCCCTCTTTATATTTGATGAGATTCACCTAATTTTTTAACATAGCATCCAAAAACAATAACAACAACAACAAAAATCCACATGGTTTCTACATTTCATCATGTACATGTCTGAGTCTGCAGTGCAAGCACTTTTCCATCAGCCTGTGATGGTCATAGCTGTGCGAGTCCACAAGAGCGTGCGATGGTATTTCAGAAGAGCAGAATGTGAGACTGAATGCTGATTGGCTGACTCAAGAACACATGACGCTCAACAAAGGCACAAGATTATTTCATGTCATGAGAAATCCCAATTTCTGAGTTCCTTATTCAAATCTAAGAAAGAAGTTCCCTCCCTTTCCTTTGCAAAAGAGTTTCCGAATCGTACACTAAATGAACTGTATGTAAACTATAACATCACAGTGTTTTAATATGCTTTTAATAGGTTTTAAAGGGCCATAGTATATAGTTGTACCTAAGTGTAAAAAAATGATAATCTTATGTTCTTTGGCATTTTGCTTTAAGAAGGTATTCACAGGCCGAAATCAAAGAAGAAAAAGCACAAAGTCACTCCTCGAAGGTCCTCATTTGGTTCATTATAGAGAGCATTTTTTCCCCCACATGCTCCGACTTCTGCTTACTCAGCATCTCTGAAAAATAAAAATGAGATTTTTCAGTATCATAAAGCCACAGCCTCAAACAATTCACCTGAAAGTCTCCAGGAACACACAGTCCCTCTACACACACAAACACAGATGAATGAATTCACAGTAGCAAAACCCCAGAGAAACATTAACCGTACTCAGACTAAATTAAACCGTTATCTCATTAGCAACTCTAAATTAAAAAGAAAGACACTGCAGGTAAATAAGGTTAAAAAAAAAATTACTTTCACATTACACTTTACTTTCACCAGTTCATTAATCACACTACATAAGACAATTGTTTTTTGTATAACAAGTTTTCTGAAATTCTATGTTTATATATATATATATATATATATATAAATAAATAAATGAGAAAATACTGTCAAAAACAAGAAAAAACTAAATAAATAAAATGTTCACCATGTTTTTAGGAATAAAATGTTAAATATATAATCAAGTGAATGATATATGAACAAATCCATCCGTAAAAACTTTCAGAATATAGACAGCAATACAACTGTAATGTCCGGTTTAAGTGCTGCTGAAGTGGACATTTCTGGTTCATTGCAGGAGAAAAAAAAATCTTTATTATTTTCTTTTCTCTTTTTTAAGAAAACGGCCTTTATAGATGTGTGTTATAATTTAAATGTACAGAAGCAAATAAATCGTGTTTTAAAACGGATTTGGAGAAACGTAGCATTACATCACTTGTTCACCAATGGATCTGTAGTGAATGGGTGCCGTCAGAATGAGAGTCCAAACAGCTGATAAAAACATCACAATAATACACAAGTGATCCACACAACTTGTCTTGTGAAGCGAAAAGCTGTGTTTGTGTAAAAAAAACAAATCCATCAATAAGGCATTTTAACTTTAAACTGATGCTTCTGGCCAAAATAGCAGTCCAACTATGAACTCTTTGCTTGTAAATGGTGCTTGATTTGTGCATATTTCTCTCTTCTTTCAGATGAGACGACTTTTTCATTGGAGGATTACTTGTGGACTATTGTGATGCTTTTATCAGCTGTTTGGACTCTCATTCTGACGGCACCCATTCACTGCCCACACGACTCCAATCCATCAGTTAATCAATCTTGTAATTGAAAAGTTGCATATTTGTAAGAAACAAATCCATCACTAAAGCATTTCAACTTTAAACCAATGCTTATGGCCTATATATAAATCCAGAATCTATAATAACGCTTCCTCCAGTGAAAAAGTTGATCCCCTGCTGTCCTCTCACAAAATCCTAACACATATTTGGTTAGAACTGTTCTGGACTGTTTTTGCTTGTAAACAGTGCTTGATTTGTGCATATTTTTCTCCTGATTCAGGCAAGACAACTTTTTTTAATCAGCTGTTTGGCCTCTCATTCTAACGGCACCCATTCACTGCAGAGGATCCACTGGTGAGCAAGTGATGTAATGCTACATTGCTCCAAATCTGTTCTGATGAAGAAACATACTAAAGAGTAAATTAAGCAATTTGTTTTATTATTGACTGCAAGATGAATATATTGAAGGAGCAGGTCACTCACCGTTAGCAGCTCTGGTGTTTTGCTGTTACTTGTTAAGGCTTGGCAGAGTGTGTTAGTCATGCAACACTTAAACTGAAGCTCATCAGAGTCATGGAAACATTCAGGAAAGATGCTTGTAGTCATGTTTAAGTAAAGTGCCCTACCAAACACAGTTGTTTTCATGCAATCATTTAATTAGTTAGACAGCAGTATGGCTCAGAGCTATGGCAATTTCAAATGATTTGAAGCATGTGCTACTGTGACTCAAGGTGACATCATGGGGATTTAATTTTCTTTGATCTTTTGAGATAAAGGAGCTTGGTGTACAATGGAAAACTGTATGGACTGCATGTGTATCAACACATGACAGCCCGCATTTACACATCAATGATGCCTACTTTATTTCAAAGGATCAGAGAGAAGGGATGGAAAAATTGTCGTATGGCTCAGAGCTATGGCAATTTCAAATGATTTGAAGCATGTGCTACTGTGACTCAAGGTGACATCATGAGGATTTAATTTTCTTTGATCTTTTGAGATAAAGGAGCTTGGTGTACAATGGAAAACTGTATGGACTGCATGTGTATCAACACACGACAGCCCGCATTTACACATCAATGATGCCTACTTTATTTCAAAGGATCAGAGAGAAGGGGTGGAAAAATTGTCATAAAATACTATGATATGACCTAACTAACATTATATGTGGACCTTATTGTATAAAAATATTTTTTTATTATTATTTAAAAAAAAAAGTATAATACACTTTTAGAAATAAAGGTTCTTTATGGGCATCTATGTTTCCATGAATAAACTTTAATATCCATAGAAAGCTGGGAGGTTCTTTAATAGTGGAAAAAGGTTCTTTAGATTGTTTTCCATACTAATTAAAAAAATATATAAATGGTTCTTTGAAGAACGGTTCACTGAAAGGTTCTTTGGGCAACAAAAAAAATAGTTCTTCTAAGGAATCACTGCTTTTGGAACCATATTTTTATCCTTTAATATTTTCGGAATGTGCTAAACCCTTTGCAGTAGGTCCATATAAGGGGGCAAACGTCAATATAATTATCTGTAGATTAAAAAAAAAAACAATAGGAGTCTGTGTAGTGTCCCCATTTAGATGTGTGTGTGTGTGTATATTGTGATATGCTTTGGTCTCTTAAAATTGTTTATTCTTTTACTTATTCTGATATTGTTCATCATTACATCCTTTTTCTCACATCCCAGAGAGAGAGAGACAGAGAGACAGAGAGACAGAGAGACAG
>NW_015537957.1:958625-970589 GCF_001515605.1 Sinocyclocheilus anshuiensis
GACACACACACACACACACAGAGACAGAGAGACCAAAAATGCAACCGGACATGTGGACCAGAGATGGGGCCTCCGGATGTGGGAGTTTCAAAACATGCATTAAAAGTTCAAAAACATTCCTCAGGACTTCATTTATGGCTTGTATTATACAATTGAATTGTACAAACATCATATTTCTCTCCCGGAGGTCACAGGTCGACGTCGGAATTACACATATGCTGATATCCACATCTGGATATTATTGAGGTCAGAGGTCACATCTGGATATTATTATGAGGTCAGAGGTCACATCTGGATACTATTATGAGGTCAAAAGGTCAGTCATCAATCATATTGACGTTTGCCCCCTTTTATGGACCCTACTCTTTGTTTCCAATGCAGAGCACAACAATGATACAAATACACATGCAAAGACACACATACAAGTCTAAAACCAGAAAACAAGACTGGAAGTATCCTCCCAATGATATTTAATGCTACTTCACTATAATTTAACGTCAGTAACATTTCGGTGATACTACTTGGCAAATTAAAGCATTTTGATGGATGTTTATAGTTTTGACAGTATTGTGCTCAGAGGATCTTTCCTGTAGCTCAAACAGCAGAGTGTGGCGCTAGCAACACCAAGATTGTGGGTTCGATTCCGATGGAAAGCATAACCTGATAAAATGAATACATTGAATGCAGTGCAAGTCTATTTAGATAGAAGTATCTACCAAATGCATAACTGTAAATGAACTTAAATTATACTCTACATATCAGGGAATAAATAGGCATAAAAGTCAAATGATCAATTGTGTTTTATGCAAAACTGTTGAAATTCCTCTGTTGAATTTCCAGTTTGTGTCCTGTGTAGAGTGTGTCTAATTCAACAGATTCACTCTCAATAACTAAAAGGGATCAATTCTTAAAATATGAATTTTGTCTCACCCTGATATGTACAATTCACTGCATGACATTTTATTGACCTTATCATTTTACAACTCTTTTTTTTCTTTTTGGATTGAATGGATGTAAATGCAAAGTAAAGCAAAAAGTATTTGGACACCAAACCACATCCAAAAATGTCTGAAAGTCATTGCATCTTGATTAAAAACAAAACATATGGTCAAATTCCATGGGAGCATTTTTTTCCCCACTACATTCTTTTCACTTTTCTTCATAAACTGTCACAATACTAATAAACAGACACTTGCACTAGTAATTCAACAGTGACATTCAGACATTTTTAATTGGCTTAGATGTCCAAATGCATGATTATTAATGCACTCCTTTAATACAGTTATATAAAATAAAAGCTATAAATTATTTTGATATTACTTTGCTTAATATTCAAAGCAGCATCATGTGTTCTCCATCGAAAGTCTTCTGACTTGCAAATGTAATTATACATCAGAATGGCTATAAAAATATTCTATATAATCAACCTGTAATGCTTTGGAATGCACATAACACACACACACTCCTTTATAAGTGTTCAGTGACCTGCATTTGTGAGCTTTTCCCTAGTTTTCTTCTGTAATGTGTCACAATTAGTGCTGGGCGGTATGACCAAAAATTTATATCACGGTATTTTTCAAAATTATACCGGTTTCACGGTACATGACATAAATGAATAAATTGTGTTTTTTGTTGCACATGTAAACCCACTCTCTAACACTCCACAAGGGAAGTGACAAATATGCAGGAAATATACACTGCCGTTCAAAAGTTTGGGGTCAGTTTTATTGTTTTTGAAAGTCTCAAAAACACCAAGGTTGTGTTAAATTCATCAAAAAAACAAAAACAGGAATATTGTGAAATATTATGTAGAAAGTTAGTAAAGACATTGTTAAAATAGTCCATGTGACATCAGTGAACTATCCCTTTAATATTATCAATGTTGAAAACAGTTGAGCTGATTATTATTTTTGTGAAAACTATGATACTTTTTTCAGAATTCTTTGATAAATGGAAAGTTCAAAAGAATTCATTTGAAACAGAAATCTTTTGTATCAATTAGTATACTGTGACTTTACTGTCACATTTGGTTGATTTAATGCATTCATGCTGAATAAAAGTATTAATTAATAAAAGTAAATTAATACAAATATTTTTAATATACCCCTCAAAGTTTTCAATTCTAGTGTACAGTAAAGAATGAAACCAGGTTTCATGTGATTTTCAAAAGAACAAAACTTAAGTTTTTTATTTTTATTTTTTTTAAGCTTGTGGACCTAACCCTGGACTAGTGTATAAGAAATGACTAAAGCGATGCTGACATTACTTTATTCATGGATTTAAATGGTTTATTTAGATTTATGTTTGAGTCATTTCGATAAAAGGAATGAAATTCAGAAAAAAACAACACCACCAGTCTTCTCTTGAGCTCTTACTCTCTTTAGAGTATTAGTAGTGTATCTGCTTAATATCTGCTAACACTTTATTTTGATGTTCATCAGACACTCTACCTACTCTAAAGTGCATATCAACCTATTCTACTCTAACCCTAACAAGTCTACTAATACTCTAATGAGAGTTGGTTAACTTGACGTAGTTACAAAGTAACACAATGTTTACACGACAACAGAAAAGTTTTCCCTTTGCATTTTTGAAAAGATTTGCGTACAGACAACAACGTTATCAAACCTTTCCCGTTCACACGGACCTGTGCAAAACAACTAAAAACGCTGTATTATTCTTGCCAGGCCAGTAGTCGCGATGTGAATTTGTAAAGAAACACTACGCGTCTGCGCGCATATGCTTTCCTATAGACTGAATATGTAATACGCATGACGTCACAGTTTTCACAAATTTGCATTTTTGTAGTTTAGATGACAGTTTTCAACTAAAAAAAAGTTTTTGAAAACTTCTGTTATGTAAATGCCCCCATAGTCAGTCAAATGTGTAACCTATTTTTTTTTTTTTTAGTTCAGACCCCCCACTGCTCAATCTACACATTTTATCTAGCAAACAAACCACACCCACCCCCAGCAAAGTGTGCCCGAACCTCCAGTCAAACCTTGAGGCCCCGCGAGCGCCCCTGACAGTCTGCTACAGATATGAGCGCTGTTGTGATCATCTCACCCTCCTTATCCGAACACTCACAGAGAGTGCTGGAGTGGGTGGAGGTGGGCTGTGCATTACACGGCTACAAATGGCCCAAAATTATGAGGAGGAATAACAAGAATTTTCCTCTGACAACAAATCTACTGGACATTCCCCAAAAAGCATCATTCTGCATACTTCAGAGGGGAGGCTTCAAATACATCACATACACACTTCACATGCTTGAAATGCTGTTCAATTCAAGCATTTCTAGATATATATGAAATACAAAACCGTGAAATGTAGATTTCACTGCTGTGTGTTATTTGGAGATGCTATTGCTTCAGTGGATGGATTGAGGGAGAAGGAAAATACTGACCTCTGCTCCTCTTCCATCTCCTCCTCGGTCATTCTCTTCTCAAACTTGGTGGTCCTCTTATTACCGGGCACGACTGCGGGGGTCTCGACCTCATCTGTCAGTAAAGCAGCTGCAACATCTGAAAGACACGATATCAGATTTAACATTTACCTGATGGAAAGTGATTAAGTGGACTTTTACGCTACAATAAAAAGATTTTGGTTTCAAATAAATGCTGTTTTTTATTTTTTTTTCAAAGAATCCTTTAAAAAAAAAAGTTTCACAGTTTCCACAAAAATAGCAAGCACAACTGTTTTCAACAGTGATAATCTGAATAAATTCATATTAGAATGATTTCGGTCACCGGTCACTTTAAATGTCGGCCAAATACTTCTGTCTCCTGTCTAAGTGAGCTATAGAGGACCTCACTTGATGTGGATACAAAAAGCAGGTGTTCGATCGGTATGAAGGTGTCTGTATTGTACTGACGGATCAGACAACAACACAGGAAGGGCAGAAAATCTTCCGTGACACTGCGCCCTGTTCCTAACCCAGATTATCATCCTACCAGGTCTAATCCACTTGCAGGCTTGTCAAGTCATTGGCACCGGCAGCTAGGAAGTCTTTATATTAAATCAAGGATAAAGGCTGTTCTGCACACGCTGTTGGCAGCTGAAACCTATTTCACACACACTTCATATCTGCGGCACGTGCTGCTAAAACTAGCTCTGTTGCTGTTATAATTCATTAACTGACATGTTTTTGCAGTAGAGACCCTGGTCTTTTGCAAACGAGGGTTATATCTGAGCACACCAGCTGATGTCTGGATGTAAACGCAGCAGAATCTGTAACCTAGAGGCCAATGTACCGCTGGGAGAACAAAGGCATCAGTTTACAGTTGCAGAGCACAAAGCTCCAGTGTGCTTGAGTTTATCTTCGCAAGCACTCACAGCCCTGCTCTCAAAACACTCGCTCATATGGAGCATAATGAAACCTGCAGCTCAGAGAGCCACAGGCAGATATGAACCAGAAGAAAATGACAGATTGAAGAAAGAAGCCAGGATCCAAACAAACTACCTCAGTGCATGAGAGAAAAGTATAAATATAAAAGAATTACCCGCCAGAATGTATGTTATTAATTTTATTTTAGTTTTGCCTTTGCTACTAGCTAATATAAAAAGTTTTTCATATTTTATTTGATTTCACTTGTTTATTTGCATGTTTATTTTATTTAGAGTAGAGAAAATATTTTTTATGGTTTTAATTTAGTTTCAGTTTTAGTTAACTATAATAATCCTGGAACAAAGTAAGCTAGAGGAAATAAAAAAATAATGTAAATAAAAATGATTGGTCATCAAATAAACAAATAATTCTAAATATATTCCTACACCGAATCAGTGAGACGTGTCAGCGGCATTCGACTACACTTTATTTTAAGGAGTCCTTGTTACAGTGTAATTATACATTTAAGTGCTGAGTAATATAAATTAACTACACATACTTACTATAGCTTTTTGGATTAGGGCTTGGTTTACCATTTACTATTACTAATTACTGGTTTACTAATTTACTATTACTACTATAGTAAGCATATTTAACATGCGTAACAAGGACACAAAGAAAAACAATGTGTTACCCAGCATTCTTCACAGGGTTACTTGTACTTGCAATGGCAGGACTGTACCCAAAAATAGTACTACACACTTTTAAACTTGCTGCGGAGTGCTGATGCATCCATACCATTATTCTCTAGGACCTCTGGAAGAGATTCGGCTGCTGGTGAGGTCTCCGGGATGGGCACAGGCGCTGCTTCAGGGGCTGGTACGGACGCTGGCTCTGCGATGGGTGCAGGCGCTGGTTCAGGGGTTGGTACAGAAACTGGTTCTGGGGTGGGTTCAGATGCTGGTTCAGGGATGGGCACCTCGAGGACGGGTTCAGGCACTGGTTCTGGTTCTGGGACAGACTCCTTCACTGGTTCAGGCACTGGCTCTTCCACTGGTGCAGCCACTGGTGCTGGTGACGAGGCGGGTACTTGCTCAGGCTCTGGCTCTGGCACAGGGGTGGGCTCTTCCACAGGTGCAGATGCTGTGACATCTTTGTGTACAGGCTCAGGCTCCGGAGCTGCCTGTAGAGACAACGAAGGTGGAGACAAAGAATAACAGTCATTTAAGCTCATTTAAATGCAGCTGATAATGCTGTAAATCTAAGGTGTGTTGAATTCAGGTTAATAGGGACATTGAGGTGGCTCGGGGGGGAAAAATGACTCAATTATCTTGAATTTATCCAATGTTTATTCGTTACTTTTTTGTAGTCAAATTTTTTTTTTTTTTCTGGCAAGATAATGCTTGGATTTCTTTATGTAGAAAAGCTTATGTTTATCATGTCGGACATCAGAAATAATATTTAAACATGACAAAACCCAGGACAAAACAAAACTCAAAACAAAACAAAATCAAATCCAGAACAAATCAAGGTCCAGAACAAAAAACCCAGAACAATCCAAGGCCCAGAACAAAATTTAGAACAAGACCCAGGACAAAAACCAGAACAAAAACAAAACCCATAAAACGAAACCTACACTGTAAAAAAAAATCCGTAAAATTTACGGTAAAAAACCAGCAGCTGTGGTTGCCGGAATTTTACCATAAAAAGTACGGTAGCAACGTTTTAGGTTTTACGGTTTTAACTTAAATTTACAGTTAAATACCGTAATTTCATTAACTGATATAATGTTAATATACCAACCTTATTTAAGTACTGAAATCTGTTTTGTACCTTTGTAATACACTGATAACCACCAAATGCAGGTGGTGATGAGAAAGTCACATGATGAACTTTAGCCCATCACAAGCACATTTTTACAGTCTTTTACCGTTAAATTCACTGTCATTTTTTACAGAGTAGTATAAAAAAAAACGAACAAAACCCAAAACAAAACCCAGAATAATTCAAGGCCCAGAACAAAACCCAAAACAAAAACTAAAATCCAGAACAATCCAAGGGCTAGAACAAAACAAAACCCAGAATAATTCAAGGCCCAGAATGAAACAAAACCTAAAACAAAACCTAGAACAAAACCCAGGACAAAAACCAGAACAAAAACAAAACCCAGGACAAAAAACCTATAACAAAACAAAACCTAGTACAAAACCCAGGACAAAACAAATACCACAACACAAAACAAAACCTAAAACAAAAATCAAAATCCAGAACAAACCAAGGGCTAGAACAAACCCCAAAACCCAGAACAAAACAAAACCTAAAACAAAAATCAAAATCCAGAACAAACCCAGGCCCAAAACAAAAGCCCAAACCCTGAACAAAACCAGAAACAAATCCCAGGACAAAACAAAACCCAGAACATTCCAAGGCCCAGAATGAAAAACAAAACAAAACCTAGAACACAAATCAAAATCCAGAACAAACCCAGAACAAAACAAATCCCAGAATAATTCAAGGCCCAGAACAAAACCCAAAACAAAACAAACCAAAATCCAGAACAAACCCAGGCCCAAAACAAAACCCAAAACAAAAGCCCAAACCCTGAACAAAACTAAAAACAAACCCCAGGAAAAAGCAAAACCCAGAACACAACACAAAACAAAACCTAAAACAAAAATCAAAATCCAGAACAAACCAGGCCCAAAATAAAAAACCCAGGACAAAACAAAACCTAAAACAAATCAATGCCCAGAACAAAACCCCGAACAAAAACCAAACAAAACTTAAAAAGAAACCAAACTAGAAATCCCATTCATACATTGCATACAGAACACTTTACAACTAAGCACTAAATTCAAACATTCATCTCAGTAGCCAGCAGCACATTCTGCAGAGCTTCATTCCCCATGTGGCTAGTGTAGAGTGCCTGCGTGACAGCTGTCATCTGCAGTCTGTCGTCCTTCCTCTCCTGCCTAAACACACACCTGTCCATGACAAGAGGACAGAGCTTCTGCTTCTTCTGACTAACCCTCACCCAAACGCACTTCACTGCTTCTGCCGGCCATGAAAGCTCTTAACTCAACCGCTTACATGCACTCCCAAAAGCCTGCGAGAAACAGGTGCACAAGCCTTCCAACCACCAAATTACTTCCTGACCATTCATGGTGGTTAGGGATTGGAGGCTAGTGGGCAAAAAGAACAGCGTCATAGATTTCAGATACAATCCATGTGAGTGCTGGAAATATCAGTTCATTAATCCTATTAGTAGCCAGACCGAATCTGCAGCCTCAGCACTTTTTACAGGGTGGAAATCAGCAGAATAGATCTGAATTTGAAACCAATACTAATTCATCACACTATCATACTCTGTGACATGGCCTCAATCGTGGCACCACCTTACACCATTCAAGAGCAAGGTGGAGACTGGATTGAATTGGAGTCTGTAGGGATTAAGGTTATCCAGAGAGGTTAAATTTAGGATTAACTGTAGATTTGTTCCATTATTAGATTAGGTGACACAGAATGCCAACAACAAGCTGGCGATAGAGAATGACAATAAGAATGACAGCAATACTAAGAGAAAACCACTATTTTTCTGAAGGGTTACAAGACCATTACTATGCAGTTTCTAAGACTGTAGATATGGCTTGGGTCCCGAGCGTTTTTGTGCATTTCATTATCCACGTGTCAAGACAGCTGCTACCAGAATGGCAACTCTATTCCTTCTCTGAAACCAAACTTTATCGCTTCAAGAATGCTGGCATCCGCTGACCACCAGCAGATGGTGCATTCCATCTCACACAAATACACAATTTATGTGTGTGAGAGTGACTGAAGTAACCCTCAAATCCCACTGACAAACTGCTGAAAGAGATTCTGCTACTGGATTTCAGAGTTGAGAAATGATTCAAACGCACCAAGAAGAGCAGAATCAAATGCAAAAAGGTCAATAATTAAACTTCATCAGTGGTACTTACACATACAAACATTTTTAGTGTTGCTTACAGTGAGACAATAGAACTATAATCCATCAAAGCCCATGCATTAGTGATTTTTTTTGGCCATAGCAAAAATTCTTCCACCATATTATATTGTTCATTAGACAAGCAATGTAGAAACTTGGCACATTTAAAGGAACATTCCAGTTTCAAGTTAAGCTCTACCGTCAACATTAAAGACATTAAAGACCACAGAAAACAAGTTTAACTCAGACTTCAGTTTAAACAAACAATCAGAATGAGAGTCTTCGAGGCACTGCAATGTACACTATATGGACAAAAGTATTGGAACAACTGACCATTACACCAACAGTGACTGTTGCAAAGGGCTATGTATTCAGACACTCTTAGGTAATAGAGTTATATTAGTACGGTTTTTCTTGCTGAGTGTTGGACTATTCAATGACTGTGGACTGTTACTGCCCCCTTGAGGAAATACGGAGTATGCTAGAATGTGCTGGAAAGTGCGTCATAAGAATCATCAGTCGTTGGTATGAATCCGTAGAGTGTGGAGTGCATGAGAGTTTTCCTCATTTCTAGTGGTGTTGTTTAATCATGTGAATGCATCTTAAAAAAAAACACACAAACACCTACGTTTGCATATGCTAATGGAAATAAATCTTCTCTGAAGCAAGAAGCATCTTCGTTGCGTTTTGACCAGACGTACCACAGTGATTAATTCAACCCGAACCACATTAGTAACTACAGTACAGTGACTTTAATGAAAACTAGGGTTGCAAAAGGCGGAAAATTTTCCGAAAAGTTTCTGGGAATTTTCCACCTCTTTGCAACCCTCATGACAACACATTGGTCCCCCTAAATACACTGGTCCCCCCCTTTGCAGTTATAACATCTTCCATTCTTCTGTGTTTTTTTTCCACAAAATTTTGGGGTGTTTCGGTGGGAAATTTTGCCCATTTATCCAGTAGAGCATTTGTGAGGTCAGTCACTGATGTTGGACGAGAAGGCCTGGCTCCATTCCAGTTCACCCCAAAGGTGTTTGATGTGGTTGAGGTCAGGACTCTGTGCGGGCCAGTCGAGTTCTTCCACACCAAACTCATCCAACCATGTCTTCATGGACCTTGCTTTGTGCACTGGGCCACAGTCATGCTGGAATAGAAAAGGGTCTTCCCCAAACTGTTCCCTCAAAGTTGGAAGCATACAGTAGCATTGTCCAAAATGTCTTGATATGCTGAAGCAGTAAGATTTCCCTTCAATGGAAGTAGAGGGTTGAGCCCAACCCCTGAAATACGGCTCCTTATCATCATCCCTCCTCATCCAATCTTGACAGTTAGCACAATGCAGCCAGGCAAGTAACGTTCTCCAGACTCACCCATCAGACTGACAAACAGAGAAGTGTGATTCGTCACACAACAGGTTTCTACTGCTACAGAGTCCAGTGGTGAGTTGCTTTACATTAGGACTGCACGATTAAATCGAATGCGATTGTCATGAGTATCTTTTAGTGAAGCACAGTTCTGTGATCAGTAGTAAATCTCGGCCGGAAACTAACAATGAAGCAGTAGTTCACTCACAAGCTACGCAAAACCGTGTTCATAATCGCAGATCGATTTAATCGAGAGTATAAAATCAATGAAATTGTTCTGCGATTATGAAAGCAGTTTGCGTAGCTCGTTAATGAACTACATCTCTGTGTAGTAAATGCTGGTCCATCTGAGCCCGCTTCTGTATACCATCAAGCCTTTACCCAGTGAGTTTGAGGTGTTTATAACGTGTATTTGAAAAAGCAACTTGCGTCAAACGTTCCATCTTCTGTTTCATGGAACGATGTGCATTACCTTACTTCAGATGGAGACTTACTACTGATCACAGAACTGTGCTTCATTGAAAGATATGCATGACAATCACAGCTTTTGCCTAATCGTGATTGCGATTTCATTTTGATTAATCGTGCAGCCCTACTTTACATCACTCTATCCGATGCTTGGCATTACACTTGGTAATGTGAGGCTTGTAAGCAGCTGCTCAGCCATAGAAACCCATTCCAGGACGCTCTTGATGCACAGTTTTGCGCTGATATCAATGCCAGTGGAAGTTTGTAACTCTTCAGCTATGGACTTTACATCATTGGTCTCAAACTCAATTCCTGGAGGGCCACAGCTCTGCACAGTTTAGCTCCAACCAGCTCCAAATCACACCCGCTTGGAAGTTTATAGTGATCCTAAAGACCTTGATTAGCTGGATCAGGTGTGTTTTATTAGGGTTGGAGCAAAACTGTGCAGAGCTGTGGCCCTCCAGGAATTGAGTTTGAGACCATTGCTTTACATGGTCTTTTGTTCTGGACTGAGTTGCTGCTGTTCTGAAACACTTCCACTTTCCAATACCACTTACAGTTGACACACACTATTGACAATACTTTTCTCAATATAGTGTATATTACAATAAACTATTTTTCACTTTTGCTATTTTTTTTTTCTTTTACAGATGGCGGGAAACCATTATGTTGTAATTTAGAGCATAAATTCTGACACTATAGATAACAGAATTCGATTTCACAATTGTGCCATTTTATAACAAATTTAAAGCTAGAGCTATCTATTTGACTACATGAAATCAACACTTCAATGTTTCTTAATCCAAAAAAAAGTCACCTAATGTCTTGCAGCTCTCTGTCCCCAGACATAAACACATCAAAGGCGGTGAGGGAATTAGGGCAGCTTGAGACGGATTCTTCCTTGCGGTGATGACTGCCAACAGTCCATTAGCCCCTGATGCTCTTAGAAAGCGTGAACAACCTGTGAGGATGTTAGGCGGCACACGATGCCATCTCAGGCTTAACTGTCATCTCAGATCCTCTCTCAATGGATGATGGGAAATCTATATTTGATGCCACCACATATGGAGGTCAGGGTGAGAATACATGTGACGCAAAATTTGACATATCACCTAAGACAAACAGAACCCAGAACCCATATTTCCAGCAAAGAAATAATAAAGATGTAGGCCTATTATAATAATTTTGAATGGTTTAACATCTTATTTGAGGCAGTGGGCCAAAGCATCGCGACTGGAATAAGCTCTCATTGCTTCACTCGTTTACGGAAAGCGGTTACACTGAATGAATTCACCACAAACCCTTCAGCTCTGCTTTGAATTCTTACAAAAAGGCCATTGTGTCATAAGGCCGAAGTCGTCATGCACAGTCAGTGTCTGCCTACTAGCATAACTATACTGCACTGCACCATTGTTTAGTTAAGAGACATCGCCACTTGTGACTGAAAGGGCTTGTGACTGTAGATGCGTTTCTAAACCTTAATGACTACTGCCTTCGAAAGGCTGTGACACCAAACCAACATCAAAGAACTAGCGGTGACAAAAGCCGACTGTGTTGTCGCCTAGCATTGCCTGCGTCTGGGCCAAAAAGTTGTACTTGAACACACCGCAAAGACTACAGCCAACCAACACGTCCATTCTGTAGAGCCCTGCACGGGCCTCAAATTTAGGCCCTAGCCCAGCCCCGGCCTGAGACGCTCAGGCCCTAGCCCGGCCCGTGTCCGACAGCTTATCAGAATTACCGGCCCGAGCCCGACCCGTGCGCGTCTTTTTCCCCCTTCTCCCAAAACAGCTTATACTACTGTTTCAGCTATTAAAATAGTTCAGTTTTGTATGTAATGGAAA
>NW_015537957.1:970660-993378 GCF_001515605.1 Sinocyclocheilus anshuiensis
GCACGCACCATACATACTGCTGCTGCGGGACACTAAACACCATCGAGCCGCTCTTGACAGTCGCGGTAGCACGATCTCCTGTTGTTTCCACCAGTGAGGCAATTTTTTCATCACTAATTGATGGATGTCTAAAATATAAAAAAATAAGGAGAAGCCTAAAACAGGCCCGAGGCCCGGCCCGCGTTTGCGCACCCCTGATTCAGCCTTCTCAAATCATCAGGACTGGCCTAAAATAAAATCTATAGATATAAAACAGTTCAAGCATATAACAATGTTTAAACGTTAAACCTAGATAAATGTGCGCTATATCCAATAGTTTGTGCGGAGAGTGGAAGCTAAAGCGCACTTTGCAGGACATGCAGGACATTATTTTCAGTGGATACGCCGTCATTTTTACTCATAAAGGTAAGAGTAATACATCATTCGTAACTGTAAAGGGTCTACTTTTATTTGTGTGCACTCACAATATCAACAAAACGTTGTGCTTTTATAAAATAAAGAAAACAACGCGGTAGCACGATCTCCTGTTGTTTCCACCAGTGAGGCAATTTTTTCATCACTAATTGATGGATGTCTAAAATATAAAAAAATAAGGAGAAGCCTAAAACAGGCCCGAGGCCCGGCCCGCGTTTGAACTATGACGTGAAAATTGACCCGAAGCCCGGCCCGAGGGGCGTAAAAAAGTTTGAAATGCAGGGCTCTACCATTCTATGCCTATACATGAGAGGAAATAACTGGCCAAGTCACATGATAAAAAAAACAAAAAAAACAAGGCTTTCTAACAACATAATATGGTTTCAAAACTGTTTGAATTCCAATAGTTCATGGCTAGAGAGTGGTGATCTGGTCACCTCATGAACCAGAGTTTAACACATGGTTTTAACTGGGTCAGCTTTATAATTTTAATAAACATGCATGTATAACAAAATAGGACAGTGAAAGTTAATTGTTTTTAACCTTACATTTTTTGGTATTTAATGATGTTTAGAATATGCTTTCATAAAGACATTTGTAATTGGTTAGGTGTTTTTACTCATGTTTGGGCCGAGTTCATATTGCATTCTTGAGTGGTTTAAGGTGTTTGAAGTGTTCAAATCATTTTGCGAAGCCACTGGTTCAATTGATTCAAAGTTTGGAAAAGCTTTTCTACCATAACTACTGGTTTGTAAAATGTATCTTTATTCATGTCTGGGTTGAGTTCATATTGCATTTACAAAGTTTTGACCAGTGTGTGATATTTTAAAGTGCCCCTATTATGGGTTATGAAAGGTTTATATCTTGGTTTTGTGGGAGTCCCCAACAACAGGTTGACATGCGTGCAAGGTCAAAAAAACACTTTCATTGTCTTATAATATGCATTTATTTTTACCTTACTTGCTCAACGACTCCCAAACGATTTGTTTAACGATTAATTTTTCCAAACCCCTCCTTTGCGTGACACTAATCTGCGGTGATTGGTCCGATTGGTCTCATTTTCATTTCATCATGAGCCTGTAATGCCTGATAAAGCAGCGTTTGTGAGCGCAGTGCTGCTTTGTGTACAGTGTTTAGCGTTACCGGGGAAACCGCTATTTTTACCGCTCCAAAAGCAGCACCTAGTGGCAAAGAATGAATTTGAATTTTCATTCAGACCAACCCGAAAAGACCAACAAGTGGGCGGGCAAAATGCTAATGTTTCATGTTGAGGTCAACATGAAACGGCTTGGGATTCGTTTTAAAAACGACTCGTTTCTTCAAAACTGAATACTTTTTTGCAAAACAGTTGGTTGAGTTGATTCAGAGCTTCCAAAAATGTTGTATTATCTATACTCTTTGGTTCTCTTTAGAATGAAAAAAAGTGCATTTACAATCAGCATTTCTACGTGGATTCTTTTTTTTTTTTACATCATAATGCATCATGGGATTGTACTCCCTGCAAATGATACACAACGTTCATTATTATATTGCAAGACTTCTGGAACATGATGGAAGCATGAATATGATGCTTACAATGCGGTCCAAGAAAGGCAGCTCACTGATTTGGAACAAATTTTGAACTGGAATTGACCACTTTTAGCTTTAGATTTAGCTTCCTCTCAGTTGGAAGGTTATATGGAAACTTGGCTGCATTTCATATGAATATTAAATGTGAATAGAGCCAAATATAACACTCAACACCTACTCTAGACTGTACACCTCAAACTAAACTGCCCATTTATGAAAAAAAAAAAAAAAAAGATTTAAAATGTGTGCAAATAAAACCTTTAAAATGCCGTAAAAAAAAAAAAAAAAAAAAAAAGATTTAAAATGTGTGCTAATAAAACCTTTAAAATGCCCTTTATTTTTCCAGAATTCTTCAAGCAAATGTTCATGTATACAGTTCATTGAGGATATAAAACATTAACGTCCCAATACAACCGGTCACAGTCTCAGGATACTAATTTCAGTTAAACTCACACCTAGAGGAAATCAATCATGCCCATGTTTGCACAGATCACTGAAAAAGGAAGCTAGCAGTAACAGGCCGAAATTCCAAACAGGCAAAGTCAGAGGAAAGCCTGACCAATCAGCAGGCAGACGGACGGATTCCACAGCAGACTCCTGTTAGGAGCCTGGCTGGCGTAGAGACAGAAACAAAGTGCCGAGGAATGTTCTTGAGCGCTCGCCCTGTTTCAGATGCTCATGGTCTGCATATTCAACACTGACGGCTTCGGTTTTAAATTAACCCTGCAGTTCAGCCACTCATTCACATGTTATGTTCGCAGGACTTTTTTTTTTTTTTGCTGGTGTTAAATTCTTGTTGGCGGCACCTCGGAGCAGATTGGTACAGCTTTCTTCTTTGAGGTTTTCCCTCTGAATACACATTGCCATGTAAGGAAGTTTAAACACTCCGAACAAAGGAAACTTGAGGAGCTGAGAGTTGGAATTGAGGGAGAAAGAGACCGAACAGGAACTGGGAAGAAAGATAAACTGAAAATTGGCGCAATTAACCAGCCCCTGAAGCAAGTGTGATTTAGGACATAGGCTACGCTTCACTTTGGATACAGTTCCGTTGTATTCAAAGTAATTGTCATTTTTGGACAAATTCCTTTTTCATTTCTTTAACTGGTCCAGATGCTTAAAAAAGAGACTAGAACAACACACTGCACACTCTGTGTCATTAGTTTACCATCCAAAAGCAGAAAAAATAAATCTGATTATGAGGCAAAAATAGCAGATAAACAATGTATAGAGTCATGAAGGAACCAATTCCTTAACGCTCTCTAAACCTGCAGTCGATCCATAAGGCTCAGCGCAAAGAATGGTGAAATTCAAGCCCTTCTTTCTAGATTTTATCTCATGTCTTTAGGGAGACAGAGGGAGGTCTAAAAGTGCCAAAGAAGGAATCATGCCATGTCAACATGTCTAAAGGTCACAGAGCCAAAGATCATGGGGGACCACAGGGGTTACAGAGTTTAAAGTCAACATGAAACCGCATTCTCAACCCATTTTGCTTCCAAATGTGACAAATGTCCGGTAAAACAAGAGAAACAGACTTTTGACTATCAACAAAGTCTGGTACAATTTCCAGGTTATTGTGTACAAAAATGGACTATTTAGACAAGAAAGACACTGTCACTGGCTGACATTAAAAGTGACCAAAGACAGCTTGCTATGTTTTTACATGTTGGTTAAAGGGGAGTTTATCCAAAATTGATGATATACTGTATATATATATATAAATAAATAAAAAATATGGTGCCCTTTGTGAAAAGAAGTACACTTTTGGATATAGATTGGGACATTTTTTCCCCATCTCAGTGGCAAAAATAGTCCCAATTTACCTGAATTCACCCTACTCTAAAATAAAATACTTAAATGTGAACAAATGCATGTCATTTGGAATTAAATAAAAAATATAGTTTACATTATATGCAACTTAATTTATATCATAACTTCTGTTGTCTTTGAAATACATTTAAAGTTGCTGTTGAATGTACTGACAAGCATTTATGGTAAACTAAAATCCACTTTAATGTCATTTCTATTAAAAGTATGTCATATTTAAATCTATAATTACACATTTATAATCATACATTACAGTTAAATTTAATATATACAGTTAAAATTAGTTAGGTACTTTACATGTGCTCTAGTATGTTAGTCAACACATCAAAATAAGTGTACTTTAGAGCACGATAAAAGATTATTAAAACAATGGATTTAAAATATACTCTAAAGTAAAACTTTTAATCTGACATTAAGTATATTTAAATGTGTTCAGAAGCATAGTCATGAAAGTGTATCTCTTAAGTACACTTAAGTGGGCTTTTATTTCATTAATATTGACTGCATTAATATTGGTAGAGTTTTTAATACACTTGTTAGATTTGAAATACATTACAAGTGTGCATTCAATATGATTAAGTGGACTTCTTTTTCTCAACAAGTGGCATTAACTGAAGTTTTATAGAAAATGAAGGATATTTCATTTTTGAGTGAAATTTATTTGTGTTTCATGTTACCACATGAAAACATCCAGGCAAGAGGCAGGGCAAATCTGCTGGAGATGATCCATCTTCCAGCTCTCATCCAAAGTCACACATCTATTGGAGATCTGCCCCACGAGTAACAAACACAGTCCAGGAGTTTATTTCTTCCCTAGAAACCAATCAACACATACGTCTCAACCTTGCCCCTTGAGATCTTCCTTCCTGCAGAGTTCAGTTTCACCTCTAACCAAACACACCTAAACCAGTTAATCTAAAGGCATTAGTCCCAATCTGTGCATAATATGTAGTGCTTTAAAGATTAGTACATCCAGTGTCAGTGTTGCTCATCCATTTCAAAGTACTTATTTTACATCAAGTATGTACTTTTAATGTGCAGTAAAAGTATGCAAATTGGGTCTCCGTCAAGCTCCTGGGGTTCATTCCAAATTTATGGCCTGGTGTGTTTGATTAGAGCTGAAAATAAAACTCAGCAGGAACCAAGAACCAGGTTATGTAAATATGCTTTATAGCCTCAATAAATGAGTAATATATCATCAATATATTCCAAGCTTCTGCATGGAAGACATTCACTGTCGTGCAGTGGAAGCTATATGCTCTTCACTGGAAGTAAACCATTCACTGTGACTGCCTTACCATTATTTGATTTATTTCCCATGCTGGTCTACTGTTCTGCCCCCAAAATGTAAAGAACCGTAATTGTTCGCTTCTAAACAAACAGCCCCTTGTCATCTTTGGTGGGTGGGTCTCGGCCAGAATGAGCTGCAATGCAGACCAGATTTAATGCACTTAGTCTGAAGTCTGGCTATGGGAGATTAGACTAAATTCGGCCTGGCTCTATCCGTAATTTTATCACTCTCATGGTTATTTAGTCAGGCTAGTGGAGGCAGAAAAAGCAATGTTACATAACACTGTGTAATGGATAGCAGAGGGTCTCCTGCAGTACTGAATGGACAGGATTGGAGCAGAAGGTGTGACGCCAGTTCTAATATTTCTCGTGTGTAGAACTTAACAGCTATCAAAAGGAATATACACTCTTAAAAATAGGTTCTCTTAAAGGGGTCCTATTAGGCTTTTTCACTTTTTCAACTTTAGTTAGTCTGCAATGTTGCAGTTTGAGCATAAAAAAGATCTGCAAAGTTACAAAGTTCAAAGTCCAATTCAAAAGGAGGGTTGCAGCTACACCATAGAGGAACTGAGTTCTAAAAAAATCTTTCAGTGAACAATTCTTAAAAGAAACATGTTTTTCTAGGCGTGAAGAACATTTTAACAATCTAAAGAACGTTCTTCCACTATAAAGAACCTTTGGTAGAATGGAAAGGTTCGATGGATGTTAAAGGTTCTTAATGGAACCATAGATGTTTATAAAGAACCTTTATTTTTATAAGTGTATTAAAGGCAAGCTGGTGATGCCTTATGCCAGGTATACGCTACATGATTTTCAAAGCTGTCAGATCGCTGTTGCCAAAGTCGCTAAGGTTGGCACATTACATGCCAGATGGGTGACTGAGAGGGTCGTCACACATTATACACTATTTCACTACGAAGAATCCAGACAACTCGGTCTCATTTACAGAACGAGAAGTGATACAGGGAATGACATAAGATCACGCGTGAGTGGAATTCTGGTTCAAGACTGGAATTCCTCCAAAGGAAAAGAAGCAGCTCGCGCTCCAGGCTGTCCATATTCTGATTTACAGTGAAAAACAACAACAACAAAAAAAACAAGAATATAGAGGAAAGAATGGTTGGGGAGATCACTCTACCCCATGAAATTTCCTTTGCCCCGTTATCTTGCTCTATTATTGGCTGTAGGTCATCATTACTCATAACTGCAGCAATACAGGTGGTGCAAATAAAAGACACATGATGAATCAGAGTGGGCTGTCCATTAAAAATGGCCAATAATTTAAAATAGATAGTGCACATGATCATACACAAACACAAAACACCATCAAGCCACTTAAATAAAACCATCATGACACTAAAATAATCCAATAAATATAAAAATAATAATAATAACAGAAAACATAACATAGAACATCCTAATGTAATGATAACAAAAATAGAACAAAAAACACAAAACAAAAGAATTTATACAAAATACATATCCATTTCACCTTTACACGCTGTGAAACAAGTACATCATATCACTCATCTTACCTGGACAGGTGTTTCTTGCAGGGGGGTGACCTCAGGTTCAACTGCAGGCTGTTCCTCTACAACACCAACTTCCTCAATTACAGGCGCGACTGCAGCAGGCTCTTCCTTTTTTGGCTCAACAGCTATCTCCTCTTCAGCCTTTACCTCTGCCTCTTTGAGCAAAGAGAATGAAGCTCAGGAAAAAGCAAGGATACACATTGTGTTGCCAGTGTGGTAAAATATGAAAACCTAATTTTATATGTTATACGAGTTGGAAAAGGCTAGAGAATTGAGAAATAGAACAAGTTCCATACATAGTTGCATATTATGAAATAAATAGATAATTAATAATAATAATAGTAGTTAATTATTATTGTTATTAACCTGTAAAGTGAAACTGATTGGTTCCAGAAAGTAAATGGAACCAAAATCAAAAAAGAAGAATTTTCTGATACAAGAATATTCCAATATCAATCGGAATTTGGTCATATTCTGGTTATGTTATGTAAATGTACGAACGAGCCAAAACCAGATAAAGTAAATATTACCGTTTTTAAAATTCTGTCACATGCCAGAATTCTGGGTCGTTTAAACACCTTATTTACAATATCCATAAGCAAACATTCATTTAGACATACGCATAAACAAAGGTAAATGTGGGTGATATTAGAAACAGAAAAATGGGGAAAGTCAAGCTACTGATAAAATACATTATTGGAGCAAGGAGGACAAACTTTTTTTTGTATTACATGTATACAGGAATATTCCAGTATCTGTGGATTATGTAAATGTTTGCTTTCCAAAATAAAGCCATAACCAGAATATGGACTTTAATCAGAAAGTGATCTTGTCAAATTAGTGATTGTATTAAACTTAAAACGTATTGAAGATCATCAAGTAGTCCACCAGAGAGAGAAATAATAGTGTCACAACAATGGTGTGTTATGTCAGTTTTGTAATACTGGAACTATGAAGCTCGTTTTAGCACCTCCGTTTTTGTAAACGTAAATTCCTCAGGAGTATTCATTTAAGATCATGTGCTCACTAGTGTAACACACATCTGTGCTCAAGACTCCTTGAGCTCTCAACACCAACATGTTATACAATATACACTTTTAAATATATATGATATAGGTTTGAAACCATATATAGAAGGACCCTGGAGTTTGTCACGTCCAAAGCTCTGGGTTCTGCTGTGGTGAGCACATTCTAAGACAAGACCAAACGCGTTCTTCTCATATGAAAGGTCAAAAACCCTGCTCTCACCAGGATGATGTTTAAAAAAGGCTGAGCAAAGAAACATTCTGTACTCTACAACAATATGGCCGTCTCCACAGTGTTTTGAAAAGATCTTCAGTTGTGTAGCGTTTTTTTTTTTTCCCAAACAAGAATTGAAAATATACTGGTAAATGATCTCCTTCACTGGAGCAACCATGTTTCTACATTGAATGAATGTTAAAGTAACGAATAGCTATATGTTAAGTGATTACTTTGTTTATCAGCCCTGTTTCTGAACTCTATTCTAGAATTTATGGCCACAGGACAAGATTTGCATTACAGTCATCATGAATGACAATTACAAACAAACTGAAAAGTAAAACATACAATCTCATAACAATAATGAAAACTCTTGAAAGAACTCTTGAGACTCTCTTGTATTGCTGTGAACCGTTTGGTAATCAGCTGTGAACCCTTGATAAACCCTGGCCAACGTTCAAGTGCTGCCACTTCATCCTTAAACGAATTATACAGGCTGCCACAATTTAGAGTTGTGCGTACAAAAACCGCATATAAATACCGCGGTTTTTCATATATGCTCTTTTAAAACATGCAACGCTTATGGCACGAGACTTTTTTTTTTCCTTTTCAGACACGACGACACACAGCAGACCCGTGCTGAAAAAAATGTTTACAGAAATGTTTAATGGTTTCCACTACAAATACCATTACAAACCGTCAACTTTTAACAATTAAAACCGTTAAAAAATGGTTAGGATGTATTGGTTTTAACAAGCCACCAATAGGCGACCAGTAGAAACCCACAGTGTCCATTACAGTTTCCATTAAAACCAACACAAGTCTCATTATAACCAATAAAACCATAAAAATTTTGTAATGGTGTCTACTGTTTTTTTTTTCCAGCAGGGACACCACTTTGACATCAACAATTGAAAAAATATCGTGGAACGACTCTTAATGAAACGTTTACGCAAATGCGTCGAAAAACGCGCAACAAAATGGAACTGAACGGATCTGGATTGGAGACATTTTAAAAAGCTGAACTGTGTTGAATCTTGACAGACCGTCTTACAAACGCTGCACTCATGACGCGAGGCCAAAGACGCCGGTCCGACTCATGTGTGATGCGCACATAAACCTAATCAAAAATAGTGTAGAGGAAACGCAAGGTGCGCTGAATGGCCAGGACGCATCTTACCTGTACAGGTGTTTGTTGCACGGGGATGACTTCAGCTTCTACGACAGGAGCGACAGGAGCGGGTTCTTCCCTTTTCTTTTCAATAATCACCTCCTTCTGAACTGGAGCTGGAGCTGGTTGCTCTACTATGGGCTGGTGATACTCAGTAACCCGCTCGGATTTCTCATGCTGTTTCTGTTTCTGTTCTTTCTTTTGCGCAGGTTTCTTCGCCAGGAACGCCGATGCAACTATAATGGCAATAATCGTAAAGAAAAGTGCGGACAAAATAACGGGCGCGTCTATAGTCATGATTGCCTGCTGCTGTTGTCGTTACTGTGGCATGTAAGAGCGGACGCCTGTAAAACGCGGATTAGTGACCGCCTCGGCTCGTCCCGTTAGAACGCCTCTGAGCGAGCGATCTCATAAAGCCCATGTGCCAGAGACGCTTTCTGAAATGGCTGTGTCTTAAATCCTAGTCAGCTGCCTACATAGACAGCAATTCAGGGGCGCACTAGGACGCGCCTCCGAGTTCCAAAAGACGAACGATCCAGCGTTCTGAACGCTTACAATAAATAAAATGTATTTGTAACCAGTCACACCATTTCAACAAAATTATCTTAAATGATGAATAGCTCAAGTGCATGAATAGGCTAATAGATCAAATAAAATGAACGGGCATCACGTTCCAAACGCAACTATTGAGGATTCTAAAAATGCTGCTTCTTGCTGATACCCATAAATGCTAGTTAGGCAGGTTATTATTAGGTTTTGAGACACAACCAATGACTTTCAAAGCAGCGTCACTCCCTAAAGGACAGCCCACCTTATTAAAGGAGCAACACTGAGAGGCGCAAAAGAAGTTTCTTTCTTTGTTTTCTCGTATGCTTTGAAAAATAACATTTTATTGTGATGGACAGTATAGTATACGTCCCTACTGAACTTATACTAGCATATCTTTTAGAAATTTATAGAATTTTACCAGACTGCGTACAGTAAATTGTAATGTTGATGCAGTATGGTTATATTTGTAATGGATATCGCTGCTTATAGCCTATATCAGATCGCAATACATTTCGCATTCTCTTTAAAACTAACTTTAACCTTCTGATGCATGACTTAAAAACGTTTTTTCTTATAAACAGCAACACTATTCCCAATAAATGTCATTGTTCTTTAAACAAAGGCGTAGTTTACACGTTTTAAAATTGTGTGAAAGTAGGCTAGTTAAAATATCCTTGTGAAAGCTGCATAATTTAAAGGGGTCATATGATGCGATTTCAATTTTTCCTTTCTCTTTGGAGTGTTACACACCTCGCTTTTTCAGACGGATGAGCTTTGTAAAGATCGACACGTTTCAGAAAGGCGGTGCATAGAGGGGAAACAATGTACAGTATGTGGAAAATAATGTGTTTTTTTAACCTTAAATCGCATAAACATTTCATTACACCAAATACACAAAATAATGTTCTTTTTAGCAGCATCATATGACCCCTTTAATAAGTTGAGTTCAATTGAAGTTACTACAATTACACCAGTAACCTAAAACAAATTAAGAAATGTGTTTTTTTTAATAAAAGTCTTATTGTATTAAAAAATAGAATTTTACCTCTAGAAACTATCTGGGATAAGAGATATTCTGCTGGTATTTGGTGCGTGACTCCTTTGAATTGATCTCGTCATAAATAACCACAATGACGTATAAAGAGGAAATATGGCATGCAATGGTCAATAAAAATCAGCCATGGTGGTTTGAATGTACAGTCACACCCTGAACGGTTAAATATGCCCAGTGGACAACACGCAATATCAGGACAAAAACACTGATAACACAGAGATAAATACATAGAAACCTTTATTAAACAATTATCATTAATAATTTTGTTTGATCTGAGCAACATCAAAGTGTCACATAGCCGAGCCAGTGCTGAACATGGAACATGAGGAGCTGAAGTAAGAACATACCCTAGAGAAAACACTGAAGATCTGGAGGCTTCATCTAAGAGCACAGGCCATTCATTAAAACACTAACATTTGCAATTCAAAACCACAGCTCTGAGAAATGATATGAGAATGTGAAATATGAGCAACCTGAATGACCAACATCACGTAAAAATAGGCACTTTTTAACCACATCTTTCTCCTCGACTCGTACACAAAGAAAGCACTGACACAAACCCCTCAACAACACTCACTTCGATCATTAATCACCTCACACCATCACAACATATAGAGTACTGCAGCCCTGAAACATTTAGGTCATGACAGGTCGCCATTTTTGGAGTTACGCTATTTCCTTCAGTTAAAAAAAGAATTGAAAACATACAAAAACATTTTAAGACATTATAGGCTAGTCACGTTTTCCATTTTGAACAGGAAATGTGGATTTTCATGAATTATGATTGCAAGATTTTCCCCCTCTTTGCGTGGCTCATAGCGCACTGTATAATAAATAAGCGCCTCCTAGTGTTTCACTTACGCAGAGGGGTTATAAAAGAAAAACACCTCATATTTCAGTTAGTTGAGCTAAATTAACCATTGAATTCACTGCTAATAGACGAAAGAAGAGAAAAGTCGAGTTCAAACGTTTTTTTGGCGCATTCACAGTAGTTCCAACTTAAGAAAAGGTGCGTTCAAACTTTTGGCTCCACTACAATGTTATTTAGGCAATACAAAGCTTCGCACATGAGATACCGACAAAATATTTACCGTTTTCACAAATGTAGAATTCGTTCCCTAATTTTAGTAAATTGAGGCCAATTTTTTGTTCAAAATTGAAACAAGGGAACAAATTAGTACGAGGTCAGCCACAATTTACTAAAATGAGGGAACAAATTAGACAAGGCAAACAAGGCATATAAGTAATTCTTAATTCGTGCAAACGATAGAATATATGAAGAGTTTATTTGCAAAAACAGATAACTCCATTTCTGGATAACTCCATATATATATGTATGCATGTATGTATGTATGTATCACATGTAGTGTGGCGCTCCATAAAGGGCATCTAATTTAAAGTTTGAGACATTTTAAATCAAAATTCTTATCTAGAAGAGTGAGAAAAGGGACCAGAAATCACTGCCGTTTAACAGTTGTAAGTACTATGGGCTAGTTTAACCAAAAGACAAGAAACCCATGTTTAAGTGCAGCTCAAGAAGTAGAATCAGTAATAAAATAATCAATGTTCTAGAATCAAAGAGCTAAAGGCAGCATTACACATCAGGCCAACCATATTACCCTAGATGGGTCATGATACATCTCTCACAAATCTGCACATAACCCCTGTGAAATACAAAAACGGCATTGTTCTGAATCAAACGCAGATTAACGACGTTGGCACTGGGACAGGAGGAGACGTCAAGCTTCCTGTCCAGAGCCTGACATCAGCAAAGGCAACACAAGGAGGGTTTCCCTTCTCTTCTCACACACAGCTGTTGATGCATTCATGCAACGCTCCTCCAGCAAGCACATATTTGGATATTTTGTTCGTGTTTATCTCTAAAAGCGCACTAGGGCAGAGTTTGTTATCATGTGCCCAGACGTGACGCAGAGGCAACCTCTTATCTAACGGACAGGAGTCTCCTGAGGGCGACAGACAGAGAGAGCGTGACGTTTCATGGTCTAGGAGGCGAATATGGCTGCAGCCCCTCTGTTGTCGAGCGGGACGTCACCGAGACGAACTGCGCTCTTTGCTCACGCAGTCGTCCTGGCTTGTGATGTCACCGTTCCCCATCATGCCACAGATTCTCCTCTTCTTTCTGCGATGGGTCATGGCGTCGCCCTCAGAGCCCGAGTCAGCCTTCAGGGAAAAGGACAAATGTGAGAACGTAAGCATCTCATGTACATATGAAAATATCCTCATTGGGATTTAATGAATACAAATGAAAATGTTTAAATGTTCAAAAACATACCTTGGTTAGTTTTAACTAGATTCACAATCGGTGTTATTTCTTGAATTAAACAAATTTATGTGAATTTTGAAAGGCTCGTTTTGACTGAAATGAAGGTTCCTCTGATTTGTTTGTATAAAAATAAACCGATTAGATGCATATTACTGCAGGACAGGAAGGGATCAGGAATATACATAATAATCTCTTATACTCACCAAGGCTGAATTATTATTAAAAAAAATTTAAAAAACAAAATTGCAATATTGTGAAATAACCACAATTTAAAAAGCCGTTTTCTATTTGAATACATTTTAAAATGTAATTTATTCCTGTGACGCAAAGCTGCATTTTTCATTACTCTAGTCTTCAATGTCACATGATCCTTCAGAAATCAGTCTAATATGCTGGTTTGCAGATCAAGAAACATTTATGATTATTATCAATGCTGAAAACAGTTTAACGCATTCTTGAAGAACCAAACTATCAAAAAAATAAGTTACATTTTAATGACTCCTGTTTACATTCAGGCTGTTTAATATGCATTTAATTATTACCATTATATGTGTGTGTGTGTGTGTGTGTGTGTGTGTGTGTGTGTGTATAGACAGACCGAGACAGACAGACAGAGAAAGACAGACAGACAGACAGAGAGAGACAGACTGACAGACACAGACAGACATAGAGACTGACTGAAAGACAGACAGACAGACAAAGACAGACAGACAGACACAGACAAACTGACAGACAGAGACAGACAGAGAGACTGACTGAAAGACAGACAGACAGACAAAGACAGAAAGACAGAGACAAACTGAAAGACAGAGACAGACAGAGAGACTGACTGAAAGACAGACAGACAGAGAGAGACAGACAGACTGACTGAAAGACAGACAGACAGACTGACAGACAGACTGATAGACTGACAGAAAGACAGACTAACAGACAGATAGATAGATAGATAGATGTGTTATAGAAATATGTATAGAAAATACAGATATGACTACTTCATTAAAAGTTTTCTTTGAGGATTGTAAACCATTTCTGACATTTGAATACTAATTTAAATCAAATAGTAACAGTGCATAATACACTGTACTGTTCAATGTGAATTCCTTGCGCCCTCTAGCTTGTGTTAACTGTACTGCCCCTGTTTTCACCATCTGTTCACATAGTTAGTGAATGAGAGTGTTGAAAAGAAAAAGCTTAATTAAATTATCAACAGTTATTAGCTCTGTGGTCTAGGCCTAGTCACATGTAGAGCTTGGTCACATAGTGGGTCAGTCGGTGAGCAGGTGAATCAGATGGAGGTGTTCAGCAGCTCATGTCAGGACTCTAGTATAGGAGTTTGTGTGTGGGGTTCTGCAGGAACAAGCTGTACCTCTGAATCAGAGTCGGAGGAGCTGGAGGAGGAAGAGGATGACGAGTCACTGGAGCTGTCCGAGGCAATGCCTGTTGATTCCTGCAGGTCGACTTTATCTGCCAAAGCAGCAATATCAGGCCTCTCCTGTTTCAGGATCCTGAGACACACGTGACAAACTTCATCACGAACCCACTTAAATAATCAAAACAACTACCATTTCTCAAAATATACATTTCCACATATTTTCCCACTTACAGCTTGATTGGACATGGCGCACAATACTATTGTTTTGCTGTTGTGTTTTTTATACACCTTCACGTCTCATGTCTTCTAAAAATGTTCACATTTTTAATACACTAACTTTTGATAAACTTTGTTAGGGGTCAAATTGTTTGTTGTGGAACAAAGGAACAAGGCCCATTTGAAGAGCAGCAAAAATATAAACATCTTTAATAAAAAGTAACTTAAGTGAATGAAGAAATCAGTGTACAGAGCAGGGTCTTACCGGTACCACTTTCTGGAGAGTTTGGGGCGACCTCGCACAGTCTTGTGCCACACGATGGGGAAGTTAGTGGTGCTCGCAAAATTCTGGGTCACAGCAATAGCCATGTCCAGATTGAGGACAACATGCCACCATCCACCTACACAAAACATAGGTTTCAACCTCAATTACAATTACGGCTGCATGATTTGTTGCACAAGAATATATTATTTTAACAAAAATTGTGGATTTGAACTGCATTATCATCATTTTGCATCTCCACTGCGGCTTAGATATAATTAACATAAGCACTATAATTTTATTATATAGGCCTAACTTTTAAGATGTTCCTCAAAAACATTTACTGTGAACAATAAAGTCAAGTCTGTATCTGTCAGATGTTTTTTGCATTCATCTGAGTGATCGGTTTTCTTCAGATGGGATGATGGGTGACTGACCTAAGTGTGTTTTTTGTTATGAGTATAGGTCTTATGAGTAGAAGGCTTCTACACTTCACCTGCCTTCATACTAATACTTTCTGTTTTGACTGAACGGAGCACCTAAATTGCACTCAGATGGTTTCTTTGTAATGCCAACATCTATTTAAAGTCGATAAGCAAGACTAACAAAGCCTGAACAAGCGCCGTGGATTCCTTTCCAGTCTCATAAACACCATGTGGTATGAAGCTTGAATGCCATGTGGTTTAAAGTTATGTAGAGGCATTACTCAGCACTCATAAGACACTCAACATATTATTATTATAATTATATACGGGATAAATATTAGAACTGATAATCCACTTCAGCACAAAATAGTGGAACACGACTGACCTGTCAGTAAAACATTTTGAAACCAGTCCAACAAAACAGATGTGTGTTGTATGGAATGAAGAATGCTGAATGGAATAACACCGTTCCTATTTATGACTTCAGAAGTTGTGAAACGGAAAGTCAAATCGGTCTACTGCATTGTGGGATTCCACATGTGCTCAGGTTGCGTACACATTTTCACAAGTATAAAAATCAAGGATCAATGCCAGACGTAATCATTCTGCTTTGTGAAAAAGCCAAAATATGAGAACCTTGTCAATGGAAAGTAAATGTGTGTAAAATCAGCTCAGTGCAGTAACTGACCGGGCACAAACACAGTCTCTCCGGGATGCTGAAGGATCTCCAGCGGTCTGAACTCGGCTGGCCAGGTGAGCTGCTGTGTGCGGGGATAGATGACATTGAACCAGGTGATGGCCTCGTCCTGCTGGTTTCCCCCGTCATCTCGCGTCACCTTGATGAGCTCACGGGGTGTGTGGGTGGGGAACAGGCACCAGCGTTTGTGGCCCTGCACCAGGGCGTTCCACGCACTCGTGCCGAGCGGGTCAATGTGGATGCCTGTTCCAGAACGGGCAGGACCCATCACAATCCACCTACATGAACAGGACAAAAAATAGCCTTAATGAACTAAAAACACACATGAACTACAATTAGTGTCTGAAAGTTTTATAAAAATATTATAAACACTATAAAATCATTATAACACATTTATTATAACAAAAAACCTCTTAAAATGTAAGTTTTTTTCTTTTTCTAAAAAAAAGTAACTTAAAAAAATTACATTATATTGATTGTCCTCTTTGGGGGAATCAATCAAATCAACTTTATCTAATATTTATTATATTACATTATATTATTGTGAATTTCCTATTTGGGGGGAACCTTCAAATTTATATTATATTATTTTATATCATATATATAATACTTAATTTCAATAAAGTTTATTAAATTGTTACATATTTTTTCCCTTTTCAAAAAATATAAAATGTCATTTCTTTTTAACAAATGTAATTGAAACAAATGAAAAATAAACATTTTCTAATTTTCAACAAAAGTAATAACTAATATCCAGTGTTGGGCAGTAACTAGTTACAGTAATATTACCTTTTGCAGTAACTAGTGTAACTAATTACTAATAAGATTTCAGTAATAATATTACAGTTACTATCCATAAAACAGCTTGTTTCTTAGTTACTTTCGATGCCTCGACCCCGCTGATTTAAAGTCCAACAATCCAATAATTCCTAGATTTCTTTTTAGAATTTTCACGACTTGCAAAGACACATGAAGTCACCAGTGCAGCAGGCATATGGAATATGAAAAAGCTTACATTCAGTGGATGGAAATATTGGCATTATATTGATTTTGTCAGGAGAAAAGATGATCTGAACACTGATGTGTAAGTTGTGGCATTACTTTACTCTGACATCACATGGCCCACCCACCTCTGACCCCTATATAACTTGCTTAAAATCTTTTTAGAGAATGAAACATTTTCTTATGAACTTATGTGATTTCTTTTGATAAAATACAGCATGGAATATAATCGTATATGGGTATAACAGAAATTATAGCTACAATTAGCTTCAAGCTACACATGACAACAGTTTACTTAAACGTTACTATTAATCACCACTGAGTGTCGTGGTGTAATAACTTCTGACTACTATCCAATGTGGATTTTGGTCAAATTATGAGGCAGAAATATATTGTTGGTAACATTTTAGAAGAATTTAATGGGGAAGATATGCAACTTATGTGAGGCGTGAAATTAAAGTAATGTAACTAGTAGTGTAACTAATTACTGTTGCCAGAAAGTCACAAGTAATAATATTACTTTTGAAAGGAGTAACTAGTAATGAGTAATATATTACATTTTTTGGGTAACTAGCCCAACACTGATTATATCATACTATAAATTTAGCATTTTCATTCTGTTATATTATGCTAGGTAATAGTTTCATTTCTAATAATTCTTACAAAAAAAAAAAAAAAAAAAAAAGAAACTTACCTCTGTTTTTTTTTTTTTAAACCAAAGCTTGTTAAGCATCAATGTTTATTAAAATCAGCAAGGCTGAAACTGAGAAGTGATGGAAAGAAAGGAAGCGTTACCTGTACGGAGGACGGCGCTTCTCCCCCGCAAACTGAAAGAGGTCGTCCCTAAAGAAAACTGGCACCTGGTAGTCCTCCAAAAGCTTGCGGCGCTTAGCATGCTCGCCGAAACTGCTATCAAAAATGTAGAGGGGGCTGTCGTCATGGGTTGACTCCAAATACTCCACGTAGTACTTCATTTTCATCTTGACAGAGTAGCCATCATTGTCCTCGCCGCATTTGAACTTCTGGTTGCGGTATTTGCGCTTGAGTCGCTCCAAGGTCCACTTTTCCCGGGCTGGCCATGAGTCTTGGCAGTTCAGCAGAACGACGGGCTTATACGGTTTCTCAAAACGCTGAATGAACTCCTCTGGACTGAGTCGCTGGGTGTCCACTCGCTCCACGTTGTCCTGGACAAAGACAGGCAAGCCGTTTTTATTTTCTCTGAAGCTTCTTACAATCATCATTTCACATCAGCTTTACAGAAAGTCATACATAAACACCAGAGCACTTAAAACCAAAGTTGAAGGCCAGTGGATGATAATGGTTAACAGGACAAGGAACTCACAAGTTCCTGAATGTGATTGAATTTAACCTTCAGAATAAAAACCAAAGTCAATTCTTGTTTTTTTTACAGTAGATAAAGCCAAAAACTTTAGGAGACAATCAAAAGCATCATAAAAGTCAACTGCCGGGATTGCTGTCAATGGCGTTTGACCATGAAACCCCAACAACAACAACATCACTGTGTTGATAGGCTTTATTACTACTTGGTCAGTTTCTCAAAGCTATACAATACTTTGGAATATAGTTCATAAGTGGTACTTCATTTATGGTGTTTTTGTCTATTTTAGAGGTAGACAGTCACATGAACTACTGTTGCATGAAGACTCTGTTCTGGGTTTCTGAGCTAAAATGTACTGACAGTACAATAAAGTCCAAGGGCTCTAAGACGGATCTAGATCCCTTTTGGTTTAGGATTGGGAATGTAAGAAAAACTCCATAAACCTAAGGACCCCATGACACTAAAAGAGCAACAGCGCACTGTTCGCCTTAGACAGGGTCTCTAAAATGGCTCTGGTCTCGCTGGTCAGATTATTTTTAGCCACTCCATGAAGATTCTCCTGCGGCTGAGCTCTTCACAGACACAGGAACATTGTATGAAAACAGTGTCATTTTGCTTTGTGTGTTCCAAAACAGAAGAAATAACACTAAGAAATAACTTTGGGGCAGTTACTCTCAAAATGTTTGACTCCAAAGCACTTTGTTTTTGTTTTCAAACTCTTTTTTTTTTTATTTTTTTTACAGAAACTATGAGGGTCTATAGATAAAATATTAACAATTATTTTTACAATTAAAGGGGTCATATGATGCCTTTTTAAAGATTATTATTTTGTGTATTTTGTGTAACAGAATATGTTGACATGCTTTAACGTTAAAAAAACACATTATTTTTCAAATACTGTACATTACTGTAGGTCCTCTATGCCCCGCCTCTCTCAAACACATCTAAAGATTCCTAAATGCATCTACTTTCGGAAGGCCAAATAAAGTGCTTTTGCTTTCGCACTGAAACACAGCGTCTCCCTGACATGGCTGCTTCAACACTACTGCTGTTCCTGAAACCACGCCTTCTTTCTTTGCATGCACGTTTGGGCGGTATTATGCAAATATTTCCACATAGTGAGGTAGATATGTGGGGGCGTGTTAGAACGAGGTGTTTTAGGGGGGCGTGGCAGAGTCTTAACTTTGATAAAGAATATCTCTTTGGTTTTGAGACTTTAGTCTTTGCAACTTCAGGGATCTTATCTATACACAATCAGCTTGTAACACTCCAAAGAGAAAGGAAAACTTGAAATCGCATCATATGACCCCTTTAAGGATTCCAGAATTTTTAAGAGTCAAAAGTTCTTCAGGGTTTCCACTCTTTGTACCCAGTGAATTTACTTGACTTTTCCAGTCACTTGTTACTTACTTATATGTATACTCACACACATTTTACATTTAATCATTTAGCAGATGCTTTTATCCAAAGCAACTTAGAAGCAAACTAACAAAATGGCAACAAACAAATATATATATATATACATACATACACACACACACACACACACACACACACACACATATATATATATATATATATATTATAGCGCTGTGTGTACTATAGTGCTATATTATATATAATATAGTGCTGTGACAAGTCCCAGTTAGTCTAACGCAGTAGTTTTTTTTTTATAATAAATAAAAAGAAAAGTATATATAACAGAAATAAAATAGATAGAGCTAGTATTAGTGAGTCAAGTTTTTTTATAATAAATAAACAGAAAACAAACAGAATAGAAATATAATAGAGTGCTAGTTAGAGGGTCAAACTCCCAATTTCTTCTCCAAAAAAAAAAAAAAAAAAAGATTTTAAGCTCAGCTTAACTAGAAAAAAAATGACGCGTTAAGCTAACACTTTAGTATAGGGACCAATTCTCACTATTAACTAGTTGCTTATTAGAATGCCTATTATTAACATATTGGCTGTTTAAAGCACATATTCTGCATGACCATTCATAAGCGGCAAATTAGGAGTTTATTGAGGCAAAAATTGTAGTTAATAGTTTGTTAATAATAAGAATTGGACCTTAAAATAAAGAGTGAACAAATTATATTCTCGTTTCTTAATGCATAATTAATTGCTATTATAATAGTAAGTACATGTAACGTGTAACAAGGACACCTTAAAATAAAGTGTTACCAAAGTCATTTTTAGGCCCCTTGTAAGTTTGCTGAGGCCTCCTAGTTGGCCCCGGGCCCCTGATTCAGAACCACTGTTATGATATAATATACCATGGTACTTTGTGGTACTGTATACATTTTAGAAACCTCTAAATTCTTCTGAAAACACCTCAATATGACGTATAAAAAACAGTTTATCCTAAACATAAAATATGTTCATTACTGTTGGACTGCTCTAGCAACAATGAACTTTTAAAGTGCGTCGTTCTGCACGAGGAAGTGCGTACGTGCGCTGATGAACGTAGCCACCGGCTCCCGCCACCAAACCGCGATCCGACCACATGTGCATGTAACTTCAACAACAAACTACAAGACGCCAACGTGTAGCGTCCAGCTTTACCGGTAACGCCTGGGCTACGCGTTCCGCGGCGTAAACATCGTTACCTTCACTGTCCGGTGCGACACATCAAAGCTCTCGCAGTAATTGTGTTTGGTCCAGTCGCTCGAGTCCTTCAGCTCGGGTCTGGCGCTCCGCTTCGCCTCTTTGATCCGTTTCTTACTTTTATGGTTCATTCTTCAACGTTTCAGCGCGTCTTGCGTTTGGGTGACGCTTGTAGCTCGCGTGCTAACTGCAATGTATTGAAAGTCTATGGAGACTGAAGCGGCTAGCCAATCACTGGAGGCCTTGTAGAGGCGTGTGCAGCTCTTTTGCTGCCGACAGTAAAATCTACGCAATACAGGAAACAAGTTATATTTATTTCAGAGAGGGAGGCGGTTGATATACTGAAGGGTTCGATAATAAACTAAAGTTAGATAACCTGGTGGCAGCAAGCTTCTTTCACGCCTTATGGCGCAATCTAACATCATAGCTTATTTCCCGCCCCCAAGGGAGAATCCAAGAATCTGATTGGCTGGCTTTATGCATTTAACTGTCAGCTTGGAATCCGATTGGCTGTCGAGTGTACGAGTCGCTGTCCTGTCAGCAAACTGAGATCCAATAGAACTTCACAAGAGAAAGAGGCCGCCTTAACGTACTAGTGTGATTGGATGAATGGATTTAATGGCCGGAATTGTTCTGGAAAGCTGAAAATAAATGTGGTCCAAGTCAAGTACTGGGAGCAGGTAAAACACCAGTAAGAGACCATGAATGAATCTTCTCAAACGCTAGTAGAGAAATCATTCACGTTTGAGGACTGTGGAGGCTCTCAGTCCTTAACTGTGTCTATTCCTGAGGTACAGCAAAGTTTTTAATGCTTTATGTAATTTATTTGTTACTAATCTTGCAATAAACATTCTTATAATTCAGGTTCTTGATCCACAATATGGGATGTATGTTTGGCCCTGTGCGGTGGTACTGTCACAGTATGTGTGGATGGCAAGAAGTGAACTACAACACAAGACCGTTCTTGAGGTGACTACATCCCACTTACTGGTCACTTAGCTGATGCTTTGACTCACAATGTGGTCAATTCAAGTTCACATTCATGACTTTAAAGGGAGCCAATGCTGAAACATACACTTAGTTCCATATATATTTGGACATTGACAGTTTTCATAATTTCGGCTCTGTATGTATATGTACAGACTTTAAGCTTTAATTCAAAGGGTTGAACAAAAATATTACAAAATGCTTGGGAATTACAACCATTTTTATACACAGTCCTCCATTTTCAGGGGCTCAAATGTAATTGGACAAATAAATATAATCATAAATAAAATGTTCATTTTTAATATTTTGTTGAGAATCCTTTGCAGGCAATGGCTGCCTTAAGTCTGGAGCTCATGGACATCAGCAGTGACTGGGTTTCCTCTTTTGTGATGCTTTTCCAGGCCTTTACTGCAGCTGACTTCAGTTGTTGTTGTTTGTTTGTGGGTCTTTCTGCCTTTAGTTTTGTCTTCAGCGAGTGAAACACATGCTCAACTGGGTTGAGATTAGGAGATTGACTTGGCCATTGCAGAATAATCCACTTTTTAACTTCAGAAACTCCTGGGTTGCTTTTGCTGTATGTTTTGGGTCATCATTTATTTGTACTATGAAGCGCTGTCCAATCAACTTTGCTCCATTTGATTGAATCTGGGCAGAGAGTATATCTCTATACACTTCAGAATTCATCCGGCTGCTTCTGTCCTCGGTCACGACATCAATAAACACCAGTAACCCAGTGCCACTGGAAGCCATGCATGCTCGTGCCATCACACTGCTCCACATGTTTCAGATGATGTTGTATGCTTTGGATCATGAGTTGTTTCAAGCCTTCTCCATACACAAACACACACACACACACACACACACACACACACACACACACACACACTC